>NC_041355.1:13384022-13496522 GCF_900634415.1 Cottoperca gobio
ACTCCTCTGCCCTTTGAGCTTGAGCAAGTCGAACCATCTCCATCGCTGCAGTAATGCTGCTACTGTTTTTGTTCTTTCCGTTCGTGTCAATTACATTCAGTGTCTGTGGTCACAGTGTCCTTCACTTGCAGATATATTACACCAGTGACATCTGAATGAGGCTTCATCTGATGAGCGCAGATAACGGCAGTCATTTTCTGTGTAATGGTATCATTTAAGCAAGCTATTGGGAATATTGGCACTTGTCCTTCTAAATTGGTGTTTGGTAACCACAGTCAAACACTTTAAAAAGTTTTACAGTTTGTCTTTCATCACGGTACACAATTAAATCAGAACAAAGATCATCTGTTCTAAAGCATACCTCATTTATTACAGCTGGTCATTTGCCATCCATGGGAGTGCAGCTTCTGTGACTGAGATTCATCAATAAACAGAGTCACAGAGAACAATTAGCCCCCTGACTCGAAATTACATTTGACTCATTAGATCACTGGAGCATATGAAAGAGCTATTAATTTGCTTTTTGCATCCCTTGACTAACATTTGTCCTCTTTGCTGCACTGCTGAACATCACAGCTGTGTGTGGCTGTTCTCCATCAGCAAGAGTATTATAATATCACGTTGTTTCTTTCTAATTGTACATATCTCATATTTATTAACGGCCAGGTACAAAGGGAATCACTCGTATTAAACGGTACCCAAGTACCAAATTTAACATGATTTCAGCAAAAGGTTACAAACTCTAAAAGTGTGGGTACTTTGGATCATCCAAGTGCTTTTTTAGAGGCTTTGCCAAGACGATAATTTCTGTGAAACACTGAATATTAGACAAGCCCATATTTGTTCAACCCAATAATACATTAAATTGTTCTCATCATGGCCTTGGCTTTAGTTTACTTGACCCTCAATGTGGAAGTTATCCATTTTCAGCCAATCACGAAGATGTCACCGGAGCGACCCACCTGCAAACTCTCACACAGCGATCCATCACAGCCAAAGGACATGACACTGTCCGTCTGAGACGAATACATCTGTCGCTGAGGAGATAAGTCATTGAACTTGGGAATGGGCTGTTGGAAGATATTGAGGCAGACAATGACCTTGCACCGGAGCTGTTAGGCACCGGAGCCCATTGGCTGTAATTGCCTGTCAGGCAGCAGACATGGGGTTTGACAGAGTGGTCGGAACAGCCTAATCCAGGTGTTTGCAGTAACAATATGGGCCCTGCCAAGTGCTGTTATGGGGGGCTAGAAGAATAAACTCTGACCCGTGTGTCCCTTCTGTCCCTTATGTCCCAAGTTGTATCTCATTAGACATTTTACAGCATCATGTGTGGTTACTGAAGACTTAATGATGGCATCCAACTGAAGTGGAAGAGATTCCCTCTGATTCTATCTTTACTTTGCATTTTTATGTGTGATCATATTTGGATTTATTATATACCTTATAATTCATCGACAGTGTACACAATGAAATCAAATGTCCATTACCAAAACACAGATTATCAAGAATTCCCTTCTCTCTAGTCTTTAAAAAAATGTCAATTTTAGTATGAATCTCATTTGGGTCGTTTACCATCTGCCAACAACCATTAGCATTTTACTCTTTGCGTTTCGGGATACCGGTTTGTTCACCTACTAATTGGATTTGCACACAATAGTTTATAACAATTCCCTGATTAAAGAGTCCTGCTCATATTAGTGAAGCTCTTTCTGACCTCTGGCCACTGAAAACTTGGTGTCAAATCTTAAAGTTATAATATGTAACTTTTCCGCATTAAAATTGTAAAAACGAGTAGACCTATGTTATATGTTTATCTGAGTTATGTACTTAAATTATACAAAATGTTTCTAACCATTTTCAAACCTAGAAAAATGTGTATTATTAATCAAGATAACGGTCTGTTTCAACCGTATGAATGATATTTTAGATATTGTTTGACATCTGGATCTTAGGTTATCAGAAAACCAAGCGGAGCAAACGTTCGTATAGAAGCTTGGACGCTCTGTTGCTTGAAAGGCAAAGCACCGCTCGCTACATCTGCTTTGTGTCTTCATACAGTATGTGAACTGAAAATGTGATAAAAAAGATTCAACTGCAAACTTCTCTTCTTGGAAAGGAGTCTCGCTCAAAAGAAGTAGCTTGTCACCACAATTTCTTTTATTCTCAACAGCAATTGTTAAATCAAAGATTCTCCTGTTGCTTTTTTCTATGAGCACTTAAAAAGGATGAGTTAGATGTGTATATAGGAGCGATTAGTTCTGCAAAGACATTACATGAGAAAGCTGTTCATCTGCGTCGTCACCTTTCAGTCGCCTGCCTCGTTCACGGTCGATTAAGACTGAATTCGCAGACACTCTGACCCTGACAGTATCTGTGTTATATCCTACTCTTGTACACCTTTTATCCAGTCAAAGTATATTCTGCGTCTTCCTCACTGTCTCTGGAGCTGCATCTGTACGTGCAGGCATATTTGTTAAGATTTTAATTTGATGGCCAATGATGTATTCATCTACACACACACACACACACACACACACACACACACACACACACACACACACACACACACACACACACACACACACACACACACACACAACTACGTACGCAGACGCTCCTTTCTGTCCACACAGAGCCCTCTCTTCTGTTCTTGGTGAAAGAAAGAAGTTGGCCATCACACAGACACAGACAAAAAGAGAGGCAAGAAAAAAAGAGCTTCAGCGTAATTAGTTCCTGGCTTTTCATAACTCATAGTCTTCGTGGAAGTTATTCTCATATCAAAGGGTATCAAAGGATAGAAAGGTAAGCCCACATTCAGACATCAGACGCCAGAGTGTCTGGCCTGAAAACAAGCCAGTTTATTACAAGACATCAGAATACAGCAGTGGGAGAAGTGGACTGCTGTCGGCAGGGGAAATGACAGATCGAGCTTTAGATATACAAGTTAAAGAGTGAGATAATCAAACTGTTGGCTTTTAGACTTTGGGAAGAGGAATTATACACAGGCTCAAGTGGAGAGGAGCTGCTCTTATGAAGTTAAAGTGGTTTTATGGTAGGCTTTGTCTTTTTGTCTTACGCAAAATGGTCTTTTTTTATTAAGGGACGGTCTATCACGTACTTGCTGTTCAATGCAGTTGCAGAAATTGACATCTGACAGCCTCACGCCAACCCAAAGCTAACATGGGAGTGAATGAAACATTTGACAAACTACTTAAAAAAACAATATAATATCAATTGTTTTATATAAAGCTTTATAAAATCATCTTTATTGTGAATAAGAAGTCTTAAAAGTCTTGTGCAATCGGTGTTTTTTAATTACATGAATTGGGGAGCATTGCGTGTTGGCTGCTCCTAATGTTAATTAACGGTGACAGTCTGACAGTGTGTTGGCATCAGCAACGCTGTCTGTGGAGAGATAGGTGAATCTACAGATGATACTGTTCTCTATTGCAGCCCCACTTTGTCATTTAGGGTTATAAACTAAAAGTATTACGACACAGAAATCCCACGAGAGATAAGTTTTAGCTTTGTCCATTTTCCCATAAATCTTAATGAGGACTTTTGCATTGTTTGGCACACAACAGGCTTTGATTTGTGTTCCAGTAAAGTGCATAGAGACAGTTGTCCAAAACAAGAGCATAGCTAAAGTCAACTACAGTATGGTGAGCCAGAAGAGCTGCAGGCTTTGGGATTAATTTGCATGCTGTTCTGCAAGTGTGTTATGTACTTCACTGTCCAGCTTTTCATTCATCTCCCGTCTCTCCTTCCATGTCTGTCTCTCCACTCAGTGCTGGGAGGCGTGGAGTCCCGTGGCGTGCTGAGGAAGATCAGTGACATGCTAGAGGTGATTCTGAAGAGGATGGACAGCCTGTCCAAACTCGACAACACGTCCAGCACTGACGCACGGCGCCTGGATGAGCTCAGCTCTGCTATCAACAGGTACGCTGACTTTACATTTTACAGTTGGATTCTGTGTCAGTGATAACTGGTTACCAGAATGTGTTATACATAAATCATTACTCCACAGATATAACTGGTTATAGTGAGAATCTCACCAAAACATTTTCACAAAGAAATCTCGTAGGAATCTTAAATGATTCAGAAACTATGAATTATATCAGTTGTGCGTTGCAGGTATGTCTTTACCACGTCATAATTCCCTCTAATATCTATTTTTATATTGCTGTGAAAACATCTCCTTTTAAACAACTGTATTTATTTAAGTTTGTCGCCAAAAGCTACATTTTACAAGATTAAATTTGAACACATCATGATAGCGTTATAATTTACCTTCACCTAATACACATTTTTACTTATTAGGGCTTAAACGCATCATAATGTAACTCTATGGCACCTCGCTCCGGTAATGTTAGCAGTTATTTCACCAAGTCGACAGCTACCTTTAACCAGCTCCTCTTTGTTGTTCACACTATGCTGTAGAATTATCAGGGGGAAAAATAGGATGTGACCCCTGGACTTCCGGGGAAGATCTCCATTTGTCCCAAACACATTTTCTATCGTCCCGGGATGACGGGAGGAAATCTGTCCCTAGTTTGTTGGTCTTCATCTGTTAACAACACATTGATGTTTTGCCAAATGTGATAAGGAAGTGATTGGGAAATATTTTACATAAGTGGCAAGGCTTCAAATTTGTCATAATACATGTATGGCGTTTGTACGAGTAACAATTCAAGATCATCTTATTGTTAGCTGAAAATGATGTAACCATATGTTATATGCTTCATCTTTATTCCAATAAAAACCACCAAATCATATTTTGACGTCATTTATAAATTATCTGATTTTCAAACCTTAAGCAAAACTGTGATATTTAGTAATAAAACAACACAATAATATGATACAAAATGCATAATATGGCTGTAATAGTGTAAGCATTGCTCTGTCCCTTTATAAAGGGAAACCTATCCTGTAGTCATAGAGATAATGCTTTCATGATACAGTATCTGGAGTGCTTTGTTCAGCTCAGGTATGTATAAAGAGAGAGCAGCTGCTAGAGCTTTTTAAGATTACGTATTCTCTATGGCATGACATGAAGTAGTATAATTACACCCTCATATTTAAGATGTATTCATCATTGTCATTCATACTACACATCACCTCTTTCTCTCTACCGTTGTCATGACTTCCATCTTCTCTCATTTTTGCTCCTCGCCCTGTTGTTTTTTGATCTTATCTTCATTTTCACCCCTCTTATGGGCGCTTGACGAAATTGCTGCCTATTACCTCAATATCCCTGCTACAAACAGACAAGTCTTGTATGACCTAGCTGCTGCTGCTGCTTTTATCAAATGGCTCCTCTGTTGGCCCCCGTTTGTACCAAAACATCCAATTTGTCTTTCTCTCCGTTCTGAATACTTTCATTTTCTAACGGCCTGACTAAACTTGGTGCAGCGGGAGTGATTTGATACACACTGACAGAAATCCCCTCGCTTCTTCGAACCTTGTTGAATGATCCCGGATAAGCGTTCAGGTTCAGATCTGCACAAAGGCACAAGAGCGGAAGGATGGTACGATTTAATATGGTCTGGCGTTGGTGTTAACTGCAATCAATGTCTAGTAATGGGCTGTTTAATGTGGGGGAAGCCGTTCAACTCTTAGGGCACGACTGGGGAGAAGTGTCCTGCTGAAGGTGTCTATTGTCAGGGACTCTTAAGTAGGATGGTATGGTGTTACTGTAGCAGAAATCAATTTCTGGTTATTGCCTTGAGGGGAGTACTTTGGGTGGATCGAGGGTTATGGTCAGAGTGTAATTGGGGTCAAGCACAAGAGCTGAAATCAATGAATTGTGACTTTAACGTTTTAAATGTGGTTAATGACCAGTTCTCCCTTAGTGACTGGGTGTGCTGTCAGACTACAGCTTTGATAAATAACAGATAGATGTAATGCAGTGTCTCTTTAAATGAGTTCAATAATCTAGTAATAAATGACAGGATTAAACAATTACATAATTATGACAATTGCATCATAAGAGGCATCATATATGGTATTCATAAAAAAAGCATAATTAGTGATTATTATTTTTGACATTATCGTATAAGAATACCAGCACACGTTATGCCGAGTTTGCGTTGTGTGGGATGGAAGGATCTCCATGGTTACAACTAATTGATAGTGTTTGCATTAGCCAAACTAGTTGAATGTTTACATCCGGTGAATAGCTCTGCAAGGTTTATTAGCTGAGTGGGTCTTGTCAGGGTGAAATATAGCGTGCATGATAAAAATCACATTATATTAGGGTTTATTCAGGGTGCCTGAGTGGCACAGGGGAGAAAAAGCACTCAGCCACCACTGCAGGGATCCAGGCTTAATCCCCAGCAGCAGTGCCTTCAGCTTGGCTAGACGTCCTATTACACACTGGCATTCAATTACACACATTAGTAGCTGAGGTTGCGACGCTGATTTAGTTACTTTAAAGTTAAGGTCCATTTTCACAAAATGTTAATGTTTATTGTTTGTCTACCCCAGTGTATGTAGTACCCCCAATGGAAATAACAATGACAGGTTGATCATATAACAAGTGATAATGCTCTAATAAAGGGACACTGTTTTTTATATTTGAAAGCATTATTACATTATCTGGACAATATTACATTAAAAAAAAACCTAAAGGTGGCTAAATGAAAGTACAAAGCAACATGGATCATGGTTCTGGTTCTAATACAATCTGAAACTATAGCTTCAGTTCAGTCTGAGGACATGTTGCAGATTTCCACAACTGCTTTCCTTTGTTTACATTCTGATTCACGGGAATGAAGGATTATTTTTGCTGCTACTTTGAACATTGAGAATGTGTGACTTGTACACATGACTCGCATTTGACGGCTTGTCTAAAATTACGTTTGTACAAACCATGATGGGTTATGAACATCAAATTCCCCGCAGAGACCAATTATCACTCAGCCAGCCAGAGAAAACTTCCTCCTAGCGCAGAGATTTGTCACGATAACTTCTGCTTTATGAAGTTCACGTTTCTTTGTTTAATTCTAAGATGAGATCTTCTTGAAAGTTGACAGCAGTGTGAACAATATGAAATCAAAATCAGGACAAAAAAAAAAGAAATCAATTTTATTTTCTGAGTACGATGTTGTTTGGTTTGAACTGAATTGATCCTCAAGGGAAGCAGCTTTAATACTGTAGCTGGAGTAAAAGTTTTGATTCAGGAAGCAGAAAAGGATATTGACTAAGGAAACGTGTGGGTACGAACAAACACACTTGTGTTGATGATGTTCTTTAGATGGCTTCCAACTGAAGGACAATTTGTGTGTGTGTGTGTGTGTGTGTGTGTGTGTGTGTGTGTGTTAGTTCACTTGAGGTAACACCTGTTAAAACCAGTCTGGGCGAGAGACCAGGGCACAGACCCTTGACTGAGGACATAGCCTGCAGGATTAATGGCCACACACACACACACTGACAGGGATGACCTAAGTCTCTTTTCAGTCCAATGATTTTCATTCCATCACTCGTCATTTCTCCTCTCTTCTTGTCTCTATCTCTCTGTCTCTTACTCTCCACCTTTACTCTCTCTGCCCTTCCTTTATTGTTCGCTCTCCCTTGTTTACTTCCTACTCTCCCTCTCTTGCACATACACACAGCGCGAGAAAGGATGTGCGACAAATGTAGTTGAGTATGAATGAAGTGGTAAAGTGTGATTTTTAGCCAGCGGAGCGAGGGGCAAATGGGGAGAGAGTGCTTTGTAAAAAAAAAAAAAAAAAAAACATATCCCAAATCCAGGCCGGTCAGGCACGCATTCACAGAAAGACACACACACACACACACACTGGGCGGCAATCTCTTCTCTGTGTGAGCTTCATTGGTGCTGACACACTCCCGTGTAGCGGCGAATGGGACTTGATGTCTGAGGCCCCAGTCTGTGATTCGCCCATGGGGCAGCCACTCGTTAGAGCAGTGAACGGAGGGAATATAACGAGGGAGGGGAGCCTGAGAATACAAGAGAGGGTGACGAAAGAGAGTAAAGGATGCAGAGTCGATTCACTCTGTTTTAGCGTGCAGAGGATGAGAGCGGAGATTGGTAAGTCTCCCCCTTAGGCGTACGCTGTCCGAAGATCACTGCTCTGACTCTGGCTTTACCTATTTCTCCTCCCTTGGCACCCATCTAAGCTGCGTCAATAACAACCTCGATCCCAGGAGACCTTCTTTTCCACAGCACTCAAGTCAATGTCATACTGCAGCTTCGCCCGAAGTAGTCGGCAAAGAAAAGGAGACTCCTAAATTATTTGATTTCATCTTGACTTCAGTAGCTCTGTGCATAAATCAGTGGGAGAAATACACAATGCTGCTTTTTTTTTTCAAACCTAATTTTCCAATAGCACTGTACATGAAACAACCGAGTTAATTAGTGTGAGTCTGTGTGGCATTCTTTGTGTGTGATGTTTTAACACCACGCCATGTCAGGACGCTGGCAAAAAAAACGTACAAACCCTCATGCGGACGCTTTGTCACATGCATCTCTTGACCTGGACAGATTTTGTTGATAGGATGCTGTCAGAACTGTCCTCTTCCCTTAAGAGGATGATCTCATTAGATAGAGCGGGAGGGAGGGAGAAATAAGAAGAGCATGAAAACACATTTTTGTATCCTTAGAAACTCTCCTTCTAGTCATCAATGGTGTTCTCTCAGTTTCATCTTTTAAGCGTGTTCTACTTCTGCTCGGCATCCGTCAGTGGATTTCCTCTTCTCCCTCTATACTTTCCTCCCGTTTTGTCTTGTCTTTGCTCTTCCTCATTTGTTCCCCTCATTTGTAAAACAGCCAACTGTCTACATTCATCAAAAGGGAGGAAGCTTCATTGCAAGTAGCGCGCAACAGTGGGGCATCAAATATGTATATCCTTGTATTCTTTGATCGTAATCATCATTTAATGTTCCAGTCAAGCTGTTTTGTTGGCTTCCACACGGAGGATGTCTTTATTTTTATTATGCATCTTCCTTAACACAAAGATCCCCCTGGTACTCTTGGTCTGTTTGCCGTGGGTGGTTGATCTCCTTCTCTCTATTTTTGAGTTTTTCCCCCGACTCTCACACGGTGTTATTTCTAAGACTCGTCCTCTTTGGATCTCATTGTGCAGTCCTTCTGATTCTTTCATACATTTCTCTGCCCTCCTCTCTCCTTCCATGACTCTGCCTTTCTCCGTCTCTCCGTGTTCATCTCTAGGGATGAGTTCACATTGTAGCAGACATTGGAGGTGAGATTAGAAGGTCAAGTCTTATAGAGGCCAATTTGCACAGTGGAGCCCCCCCAAAGAGAGCTTTAAAGTAACACAGGTTCCTCAGCTTACCAAGCAGGTTTTGTCCTTCAGGCCAAATACATTGCAACTTTTATAGGATAGGTACCATGGTAGCTGTAATCCTCTACAGCTGGGAACTGCTGCATGTGATAATATTAATGTTTTAATATCATTTTATTGCCCAATATAATGCTGGCTCTCATTATAAGACACTATAAGATAATGACGTTCACTAACGCGTACAGTGTATTTGCCTCTCTTGCGAGGAATGGATGAGTGAAATTACAATTAGTTCTGTCACATGCTCTTATTGAGATAACTGTTTCAGGGTACTTTCATGCCCTGTGCATTTGGAAGGGTTTATTTGCACTGTGGAGATTTTCCCTTTTGTGTCTTTTAACAAGTGAGAGCACTAAATAACCACACTAACAAAAATGAAAAGGTTCACAGTTTCACAACTTTGGCGTAGAATGCAAGAACAATCCTGAAAAACTATGAATCAGCCCTCAGTGCAAGAGTCGATACTGTATCCTCATATATCACTTCCTGGTATGATAATGGGAGGACATAAACACACTTGGCAACGCTTACGAGTGACACTTATAAATCGGTTAATAGTGTGGAGACTGCCTGCGACTTTGATGGTTTCTAAAAAAAAAAATGTTTACACTGTAAAGCAACAAACATACTGTACTTGGTTTCCTTACATTATTCACTCATTTAGTTAGTTATGCAGTATTTTAGTATTAACATTCAATCTTAAACAGACACACACACACACTCTCACTCACTCACTCACTCACTCTCACACACACACACACACACACACACACACACACAATAATTCTGATCATCTCTGATTATGCTTTATTATGCTGCATTTATTCCTTTGACTTTAATGAGGCTTAATACCATCTGCTGATGAGACAATACAGAGAACGAGGACGACACACACACACACACACACACACAATGCACAGTGAAATCAAGACATTTGAATGGACATAATGGGCACAGCAGTATGCGCACGTGTGGGTACGCAGGCTTGGTTCTGCGTGATGTGCAATCATGCAGTCTGATGCTTTGGAAATATACAGAACTACAATGAGCACACACACACACACACACACACACACACACATACACATGCACATTTCCTACTCATTTTATTATGCGAATGAGAAGTCTCTCACCCTACAGAGGAAGTGGTATTAACAGCGCAGGTCTTTTTTCTATTTCACGCTCCAACCAAGTGTCTAACAATTTGCATCTCCAACTAACACTTCTACATCTGTTGAGATGTGGAATGGGAGGGAGTGGAAGCAGAGAACAGAGGGGGGGGGGGGGGAGTGAGGCAGGAAAAAAGAAAGAAACAACAATGAGACAAAACTAAAAGACGGGGATAACTGAAGAGTAAAGAGACTAGCTCATGACTGAAGTGAGGTGATGGCATCGGGAGAAGAAGATTGGGTGATGAGAGCTTGGGAATTTCAGATTTTACTTGATGCAGAGTTGCACTCTTTTTTTGGCCAAAGCACTTTGCTTTTCATTGAGTTTACATAGTGTGACAACAGTGTGACGGTTCCTCTCATTATCCCATGGCATTATTGTTGTGCGTGTGTACAGGTTTCAACCAGACGGCCTAGTGGAGAGGATCCAAGCCATTGCCCAGAATGTCTCCAACATGGCCACCAGGGTGGAGCAGATACTGCAAAACAGCATGGTGCAAGGAAGAGGTACAGTACCAACCATCATCATCATCATCATCATCAGTGTGTACATTAACCCCCTCATTTTAATTTGCACATATTTAATGTGGGAAGACTTAGAGACTACATCGTGCTGTAGATCAGCCCTAATAACAACCACATTTAAAAAATATACATCACAATTACATCACAATCAATAAGTGAACAATTACGTACACACAACACTAAACCATCTTATGCACACTCATTTCAATCATCCATATATGGCAGACAGCATGTACAGTATGATGTGAGCAATAAACAGTACTCAATACTCCACAGCACCAACCTGAAGTGCTTCTCCAAGTACACAAATCTGGTAAAATAAGACCTCCGCCAAGGTCAATGCTGCAAGTGTCTGCAAATTCCCGACTTGGAAAGTCATTCATCCGACTTCGACGTGTTCAATGTATTTGCTATTGTAGTGTTTACGTGACAAAGAGGGAAAAGAAAACGGATCAGGCGAGCCTCAAGTTATTCCGGCTTGAGGAGGTTTACTAATGTAAATGTCGTTAACTAATGTTTCCAATTATTCCGACGCCGCACAAATTCCCTATCTCACAATTTATACAACCGTAATTCTGATCCGCTCCTTGGCGGAGGTAATAATAATACACAATACTTACTACTACTCGAGTGAAAAGTACAATTAGGACGATACAGTACTATGTGATGCAGATCATGAGACCACATTGTAAACTGAGTTCTAACCGTTCTCCTGTTAGAGGGGGTGCAGGGAGAAGGGTGATTGGAAACTTACGCACATCCCTTCAAAAGAAAAAAACAAAGAGTTACATTTAGTGTTATTCTTCAGTAATAATAAAGTTGAGGTGCAGCTGGACTCATGCACAGCTGTCGGCTTGTGTTAAACTTCAGTTGCTGCTGTTACTCACAACAGAACGGAGGAGATACAAATACAGATCTGCAGACACGCATGCAGAGTGAGAGCGAGACGCACACAGTTACAGATATGCTTACATTAGGATCTCTAGCTGAATTTTCCACGGTCACAAATCCCTTCTGGCAACTTGCCAAAATACACAGGTGACAGTTGCAGTTTGATATCATCCACACAAAAAACATTAAACCATAAAAAGAAATACAAATAACAATGCGCGCATTACAGTAACAAGTTAAAAATAGGTTATCAAAAACATCAAACGCAAAGTCTGAAAACATTAAGATCTCAGAGTTGCTCCTTTGCAGCATCTTTTCTAGCTTAACATAAGTCAAAACCAGGAAATGTTTATAGATAGCAGATTGATTATGTTGTTTGAAAGTATGATAGATAATCATTACTCATCTTGTAGGCACTGTTGTGCATGCGGGACACTGTGGTCATCTCTATATATATCTCATCATTGCTTTTTTGCTTCCATCCAACTCTGTTGTTTTGCTCTTGCACATTTTTAATCAAAAGCTAAATAACACTACGCTTGTGACAGTTGTGCACACACACACATAATATAACCCCCATTATGATCTCTCTGTCTCTGTCTCTCTCTCTGTCTCTATTGTCTCAGTAGGAATGTTCCGTCTCTGTCTATATCTCTGTCTCTCTATAGTTGTATCTCTCTCTTTGTAGCATATCTAGTATATGAAGGATCTGTTTAGATCTATATCTATCTCTTTAATCTTTGTTATGTCTCTAGCTCTCGTGTCTCTCTCTGTCCTCTATCTCTCTCTCTCTCTCTCTCTCTCTCTCTGTCTCTCTCTCTGGTCTGTCTCTGTCTCTCTGTCTCGTCTCTGTCTCTCTTTCTCTCTGTATCTCCTCTCTATCTGTCTCTCTCTGTCTCTGTCTCTGTCTCTCTCTCTGTCTCTCCTCTCTCTGTCTCTGCTCTGTCTCTTGTCTCTCTCTCTCTCTCTTCTCTCTCTCTCTCTCTCTCTCTCTCTCTTCTCTCTCTGTCTCTCTCTCTCTGTCCTCTCTCTCTCTCTCTGTCCTGTCTCTCTCTCTCTGTCTCTGTCTCTCTCTCTCTGTCTCTCTGTCTCTCTCTGTCTCTCTGTCTCTCTCTCTCTCTCTCTCTCTGTCTCTCTGTCTCTCTCTCTCTCTCTCTCTCTCTCTCTCTCTCTCTGGCTCTCTGTCTCTCTGTCTCTCTATCTTTCTATCTGTCTATCTGTCTCTGTCTTCCACTTCAGGAGCATTATATATCCTTTTCTTTTTCCCCCATTGCATCTGCAGGGACAACGACACACGCCAAAAGGAAAACACTGCTGCTTTCTCTAATCACAGATGAATTGAAACACTGCCGGCAGATTTTATTATTATACGGCTCAGTGATGGTTTATTTATCTCGTGGTCAGGCATGTGCGAGAGGGAACGCCAGGAGAGACAGAGAGGGAGAGAGACCAAGAGGACGTGATTAGAATTTCCTTCCCCTCAAGCACTGACGAGGCTTTTTATTTTCTTGCAGGGACAGGAGTCAAGTTTTTATCTAGTTATTTGACCACATTTCCAATTGTTGCTACAGCATTCGTTACTGTATATCATATTTGTAAGCAGTGTGCGTCTCAGCGTGTGTGTGTTTTCAGTCGATGGAGAGAAGCCCTGGGGAAGACTTATGTGGAGAAATGTCTCTTTTTCATTTGGCAAATGGAAACAGACAGAACCTAGAGAGAAGGCAAATATGTTGGTCCAGAGAGAGAAAGACGGAGAGGAGAAGGGGGGGAATGAAAGACAGACGAACTATGAGAAATTGAAGCTGCATTAGTTTTCTTCATGAACAACATAATTTCAGCTCTCTCTCTCTCTCTCTCTCTGTGTCTTCCCTTCTTTTCCTCACATCAGCAGCAAAGAAGCAGTTAACTAAGTCAGTGGAGCAATTAATGCAGTGAGTGTAGCCTAAGTGAGGTGTATTTGCTAGCGTAACCCTAGGATGGTTGGCAGCAGCGGGAGACGGGCTGTGCTGCTTTTTCAGGCCCAGTGAATAGTGTGCACTGCAGATACGGTGCGACGTTGCAAAGGGGAAACCACAGGGATTTATGGCCAACGACGGCGCATATGGCTTACGCTGGAATCATCAATGTTAATGATGATGGAGGGAGCGAATATTGCCATAAAACGTCCACGGGCGAGTGGATAAAATCTGTTAATGCGTATGACACTGTAACCTGACGGTTCTTAGGGGTGAGCCAGAGGGTCAAACAAATCCATGTCTGCAGTCACTTTGTGAACATCATTTGATTAAAGAAATAAAACCTGCATTTTTAAGTGGCTTTGGCAGGCACCATATGCTGGTAAATGAGATGATAGCTAACATTACACTGGCTGATTGCTGTTGGAATAGTTGATTTCACTGGAGAATAAATATTCACATTAAAGCCAACTGACTTCAGTGAGCTAAGCCTAGACTAATGAAGCAGTGGTTGTGGGTAAAGCAAAGTATATCTCTCACAAGAGGCCCATATGGATTTATCATTTAGTTTGATATTTAAAAATGGGAGTGGATCCTGGTCCGCCGAGCATATCAAAGTATATTGATGTTTTATCACTGAAGGTAAAATTTCACTCACTGTGTCTTTTCAGCAGTGAGAGATGGGACGTCAAGCCAGTGTGAAATACCAAGAGACCCCCGCTTTCCAGAGTGTCCTGGGAAAGTAGATGTGAGTGTCAATCGGTTATTTTTATTTCGAATACGATGGTTCGGCAGGTGTTCTTAACCTTTTTCTTCATTGACAGCATTGTTAGAGGTTAACTGGATTGTCACAACCAAAATTAAGATAAAGTTTTAAGCCTTTTATCTCCCCCACTTCCTTCGAAGACACTCTTAAAAGCTCTCCTTTTAAAGGTCTTAAAAGTCCTTATGTTTTTACATAGAAGTGTGCAGATACCCTGTTTATCCATTGTAGCTTGCTAGTGGCAACGTTAATAGATTAAGTTTCAGTAATGATTTTAAAATCACTATCCTTTTGGTGGGGGATGTCACATGCCGTGATGAGAAAAAAAATAATGTTGAGACAAATTTTTACAGCAACAATAGCCTGTTATAGCCATACATTTGCATGACAAGTGTTGTGGTGTGTATGCTACATACCTGTACCTATACAAATAAACAATACAATAAAAATGTTAATGGTACATGAATGTCCATTGCCCTTCATGTATGTGTTCTCTTTATATCCATCCAGTGGATGCGCGCACGTTGGACATCGGACCCTTGCTATGCCTTCTACGGTGTCGACGGTTCAGACTGCTCCTTCCTCGTCTACCTGAGCGAGGTGGAGTGGTTCTGCCCCCCGATGTCCTGGAGGAACCAGAGCAGTCTCCCCACCCAGTATGTACTCCAGCCAAAGGCCCCCAAGAGACAGGTGAGAGGAGTACTCTCAAACATGCAAAACACACACCAGCAAAAATAAAATGTTACCATGGACATGCAAACACATGCACAGTGGGCGATGGTTGACGTGATGCACTGCAAAAGCACCAACTAGCAACTACTTGCATACATACTTTAACATAACTAACTTACATACACAAAACCTACTTTAGTTACGTTACGACCTTAAATTGATCATTTAAACATACTCAGTGGTAACTTTCAGACTAATAGACTGCATTTAGTCCTGTTTTTGATAGTATGTGTAATATGTTGCCAGGACATTTATCTGCTGCTCTATGAAGTATTGGTCTCTCCATGTGTGGCCATTGATTTCACGGATAAATCACCTTCCTCGTTAATACCCATGACTCACAAGCTAGGGGTTAAGCATTAGATCCGGTTATGTGTTTATTACGTTTGCATAGACATCATCCAGTTGCATATCTGCTCTATTATTTTATTATTGCTTCAAAAAGCCACACACAAGAATACAATCAGGCTACTAGCTCAGACTTTCCAAGTGTGCTCAGTTCACCAAGGTTATATGGAAATACTGCAGTAGTACAAATTTATGGGGAATCAGGACAACAGTTCGTTTGGAAATTCATGAAATACTGTCAGGGTAGAAAAGAGGGCCAAAGAATGCAGCTGATTATTAGGAATAGCCTTTGGTGTATTTCACCCTGTTCACATTTTTCTCATTTAGCTGTCATATATTCAAGATATAATGAAACTACCGTCCCCTTTTGGCCACTGATGATTTGTGGAAGCTGCTTTGTCTGTGGATTTTTACCCAGTGCATTCTTGGATCAATAAAAGTACAGGTTTTTAGGGGAAGACCAACTAAATCCGTAGTGTGAAGTAAAAGAAAATCATGATTATTTTCTCATGACATGAATAAAACATGTTACAAGCATGTAAAATCTTGCCCTGCTTACAAACCCTTTAGTGTGGAGATTTTTGGTGCTGTTGGGGCCTAAATAAATATATAATTAGTAGTCAGTTTACCTTAAATTGTAATTGATTGCGTCAATATTTTAATGTTTTTTAGAAAATTTTAACTTTTAAAACAATGTCCAAACATAGATAGATATGATAGAGAGTACAATTGAGGGAGTAGAAAAGAAAGATAGTAAAAGAAAATACTTTAGACAAGCAATATTGTATTTAGTGAGCTGTTATAATTACAGTGTTTACCAAAGAAAAATACAATCAAAAATATTTTTCTCACTCTCTATTTTTTTGTCTCAAATGGTTGCCTTTGTATTTTCAGTACCACTCAAAAGAGGGAGAATAATAAGAAAAGTTATTTTGTTCAAACGATGCGGTTCAGTAGTAAGAGCCCACATCACTACATAATAGTTAACCTTCATCTGACCCTTTTCACTCTCTGCTAATTAAAACGGACCTGATCTCCCCCATTATCATCCTCCACCCTCGATTTTTCTCAACATTGACTTTGAGGTCATGGAGCAGTAATACTTTAATTCCTTGGGTATGCACCAAGTCCCATGATAATCAAGCCAGCAGTTCCAAACACATTTTACTCAGAAGCAAAAATGTCAACCTGTTGGTGGCGCTACAGGCAAAGTCAGTCGGATTCATCAACTTGGCACTAGGGTTGTCACGAGAACCGATACTGCAGTTCCAAGTCAATGCCAAAAAGGGGACGCACCCAATGTATCCCTGATAATGCTACAGTACATTGTGAACAACAAGTCCGTGTTGAAATCGGGAGGAGGAGAGCTAGTTAACGTTAGTTGTTAGCAACCGGTCCATTGAGTTGCATTATGGAGCGTTCAAGCTCTGTTCACTTCACGTTTGTATTAGGTGAAGGTAAATTATAACATTATCATGATGTGTTCAAATGTAGTCTTGTAAAATGTTGTTTTTGGCCAGAAACTTGAATAAATACAATTGTTTGAAGAAGATGTTTTCACAGCAATATAAAATAGACATCTGAGTTTAACTTCCTAATGAAAACCAATATGCAAACAGTAATAAAGGAGTGTATGTTGAGTACATGGGATATATGGTTTTGTTTTTGCCGTGGTATCGAATTTGTAACGAGAATTGTGGAATTTAACTACTCTTGGTATCAACTACTAAATATATGGTATCATGACATCCCTACTGGGCACCATATATATCTGCATGGGAATACATCCAGTAGTTGTTGAGAGTGGACCAAAGTGGTGAACCCACTGACACCGCCATCCCTAGAGTTACACCAAATCTTGAGATCAAATGACTGTGGTACTCTTTCTGCCTGATTTCTATATTATCACAATTTCTCTTCACTTTTTTCCATCTCTCCTTTTACTTTCAATACATTACCTTCCCAGGCTGCCTTCCGCACAGACCTCTCTGTGCTGCTGGACCAGGTCGGGGCAGGAAAGGAGTCTCTCAGCTTCATGAAGCGCAGAATCCGCCGGCTCGCACAGCAGTGGGCAACAGCCGCCAATCGTCTGGATGCCAAGCTGGAGCAACGATGGAGGGACCAGAAGAAGGTGAGAGGGGAGAATACGAAAGTGCAAATGATGATGAAGGAAGTTGTGTACAGTGTTTATTCTTTCAACTGTGATCAGGCACTGTAATAACTTTTTCTCTTGTCATGGCTAAATGCAAAGTGCATCTGAGAAAGAATTTGCCATAACAAAGAGATAAAGAGTTTAATTTGTGTGTGTTACAATACACACCAATGCAACAAACAGTTGTAGTTTGTAAAAAAAAAAAAGATACAGTAGGAGGGAGAAAGGAGGAGAACTTTACAGAAGAACATAAACATACGTGCATTTTACAGTACCAGATAATACCATTTTGAGAATGAGTATGTACAAGACTCAAACTGATCTACAAATGCCTTACAGAGGATTCAAGGTTAGCTAAAACATTTTGTTCAAAGATCCAAGCCATGGGAAACACCGTTTTCCCCTCAAGTGGTTTGGCACGAAAAGCTTTTTACAGATACTTCTTGAGGGTTCTCAATTTGAATGATGGTAGGAGAAAAATGATAGAAGAGGTAATGATAGGTTGTCATCCATCCGCTGCAGTCTGCATTCTTCTTCTGTAATTGGCGTGTAACACTTTGTATGCATCTGTTCAAAGATAGATCTCAAATATGTACAGTATACTCTAATATAAGAATTTACTGCGGTTTTGTACTGTTAAATTGTTAAACCTCATTTTGGTTGGCACAAGAGCTGCGCAGCATGGACACTGCTTCTTCCTGCTAGTAGCCATGCCAAGGGCTTAGTGTGAGAGAAAGGAAGAAAGTGCAATGATAGATTAGAGAGAAGAAATTAAATGGAGAAAGGAGATGAGAAATTATGATTTTGAACGATTGGGATTATGATGAAATGCCAAGAATGGGCCAGTGCCAGAGGGAGAAGAACAAGAGTAGAAAGGAGAGGGGGGTGAATGGGAGGGGGAAGGTATTGTAGAATTTGGATTAGGGATGGATTGATGAAGGTGGAGAGGGGAGTTGTGAGGTGAGCATGAAAAAACAACAACACTGGAAGGCCAAAGTGCCTGTGGATGTTCGTTAGTTCATTAAACATTGGTTAAGAATATAACATTAAGAGTGCGGTTTAAATCCTTACTTTTCAAAATGTCAACGAAACTTTAGACATTTGGAAACTTTTTTGCTGCATGTAACCTTTCACTACATCACATTTAAGGTTTTTTCGAGCCTCCATACCTATTAGGTTTCTTACCCTGCTCTGAGTAGACTCATAATCTTTAAGTTAAGAAAATAATGATGGATGCATGAGTTAATGTAAGAAGGCAGATTGAGCACAAGTTCTGCTTCTTCTGATGAAAATGTCTCTCTCTGCCCTCATCTCTTTCTAAAATAAGTTAACAGGGGTGAAAGTAGTCCTCTGTCACTGAGATTGATGCTCTCATTTCTTGTACTGCACTGTGGGGATTTGTTATCCTCCATCATGGCTCCGTGGCTGCTTGAACAGCCTATATGCCTTACTACATGCTGCAGCTATCCGAAGAGCAGATGTCCTGGTGTTTGTAAGAGTTAGCCTTGGCATCACAATAAAATAACATTTGAAGTAAAAATGTCTGTGTGCATGACTGCTGATTGGATGTCATTGCAATACAAACAAAAGGCAGAATCTCATACATTTTATATGAAAATTAAATCTCAGTTTGTAGCAGTCAAATTTACCATTTCTGACTGTTACCCTCCTTCCACGCAGGAGGATTCATTTTCACCTGAACTCTAATATATGCACTCACTTTAACATTGAGAAGGAGAACACTGTATGATTTTAATTAACTCTGACCTCAGAAAAAACATTGTCTTATGTGAATTGAATGCGGCCTTGCACTGGCCTATCCTTCGTCTTTGACAAAATGCCTTCGTTTCCAATAGCAAGTTTAGCATTCTGCTTGAGTGTGCGGTCTTTACAATTCCAGCGGGGCTCTGTTGATTCAGTTCTGTTTCCTTGTTTGGCTTTCTCTTTGATTGTAAGCGAAGTGGATGTTTACTCAGAAAAAGAATAAATTAGCCGAGCAGAGAGGCAAAATGTGGAGGGAGAAAGAATCGACGGGGAGAGAAAAAGCAAGATGATTCCTTTGAACTCTCAGCGAAAGACACAAGGACGGGAAATGTCCACAATGTGTGTGTGTGTGTGTGTGTGTGTGTGTGTGACTGTGGAAACTTTGAGAAATGTAATTCTGAAGTCAAGTCATTCAGTCAAATATATTGGAGGGATAGACGTTTGAGGGATGTTCTATACAGGACGCCGCATTGAATGAATTAGATGCCTGCCTTAAATATTCGAGGCAATCTCTTTTATTTTGAGATTAATCTGCCTTTTTCCCCCAGTGATTGTGGAGCTTGGAAAGAATACAATCAACCTTTTGCTTCACTTTCAAAGCAGTTATTCATTTGAGTGAACTCACCGTTTTTCTTTTAAGTGCCGTTATCAAACTTGATCAAAAGCCTGGGTCAACCCATTCAGCCATTCTTAAGTAGCTGATGGAATATTTTGTGTATAGCAAATTGCCATTCTCTTTTTTTCTTGACATCACATGAGACATATTTGGCTAAGCCGTGGCATAATGGAGAGGCTTTTAAGAGACGATAGTACAGATTCAAGGACGCTGACCTTATCCTTAGGGAAGGCATTGCCTGTCTGGAGTTAGCTTAAGTGTCTCAGCAAGTGACTTTGTGTGCATCTGTGCCGACTTGGTGTGTGTTGAGCATGCACATTGAGTGTGCTTGTCAGCATATGCCAAACTATGAGTTTCCCTTCTCCCTGTGTCTGCCCTCTTGAGACTTAATTGACCCCTGACTAATGAAGTGCAGACAGAGTAGAGACCAATGGGATGTGGGGAGTGAGGATGTAGGAGTAGGGGAAGGATAATAAAAAGTAAAAGTGAGGAAGAAAGAAGAGGGGCAGGAAGCAGGTTGGAGGAAAGACGTGAGGAGAAATAAAGAGGGGAAAGTAAGTGTGCGGAGGCGTAAAAGGAGGGTCAAGGTGAAGTTAGAGTATTGATGGCTGGCAGTGCCAGGTTGTGTTGCCCCCCGTGGACTTCCATCGGACAGCTGCGACCTTCAGAAGGGCCACAGTACATGAGTGAACAGGGTCACACACACTCAAAACACACATGCATTCATGCGAAGTCTTGCGCTAACAGATGCTGAGACAAGCATTAGCATTCCTCTGCCGTTAGCCAGTTAGTGATGAGTGGAGCAGAGCAATGGAGTGGTACCACATACTCGAGAGCCACTTCTACTCTCTCTGCTCTCATATGTACGCACCAAGGACTTTCCAAGGATTTTACTGAGACATTACATAAAACATTCCTAACATCAGCACATGAAAGACAATAGATTTACTTTTCCACAGTTAATCCAAGTTAGAGAATCACAAAAGGGACGATTTTGTGAAAAGACCTTGATTTGTGGCATAAAGGTTTCTCGAGAGGGGTGTCGCGTGAACACGCGTACCGTCAGACGGGACGTCGTAAAGGTGAGCAGGAGATTTGAGCATGAGATCGTTGTTATCGTGGCTCTCTGTCAGTCTCAGCGGGTTTGGCAGGTCTTTGTGCTCAATCCCTCCGGGATGTTAACGATAGCTTCAGATCCTTTTGAGAATCCCATGAGCTCACACACACGCACACAGACACACAGAGTTCACTGATGTATGTCAGTGTGAAACAAATGCCGGCAAACAAACAAAAACAAACATAATTCAAAATCCATCAGCACACATTCACACACTCAGACACACACCATCTGGGAGTGCCATAAGTCCACTGTATTAAGAGCTCCACTCTCTGGTGTGTGATCAGATTCCTGAGGGAGGCAGCTGGTTGTGATGCAGGACTTTATGATGAAGCACAGCTTTAGCTTCGTAGTTGCTCGCTCTGTTGTCGACTTTTCCATTGTGTGCATTTCCCACCCGTTTATCTTCATTATCAAGTGAGTGCGTGAGCAAATACGCAAGATTGTCATTACCGGTGATCTGCACGGTGCGAGGCCACCCAATGCTAGTTTCCCTCTCCTCTCTGTTCTAGCCATTGATACTTATTCTGTGATATAAAGGTTGCTTCTCCAGCGCTGTGCTGATATGTGTCAGTGAACTCCACTCTAATTCGCTTCCCATACAGAGGAATTAACATTTGCGAACGGAGATATATACTGGCTATTACAGAGAAAGTGAAATCCCCCTCAGCAGTCTAGATCATGGGTTTTGTAAAGCACCCTTACCTCTCTCCCTATTACCTTTTCATTTGTGTGTGGATGCCAGTTTTATAGAATCCAATCCACAGTTATTCAGCTCTGCTGCCACTGTGTGATATTCCTCAGACTAATATAGCAGTGTTGCTCTGCTGCTGCCGGTGAAATGTGCCTCCCCGTCTCCATTTTTTTGTACGTGGTTGCCAGTGTTTGTGATGCTCTCTCACCAGCAGCAGCAGCACCACCACGCACAAGAGAGTGAATTGTATTGTCGCCATGAATTCTCACTCTTGCCATCTGCCACCCAAACTGTAATTAAATTTCACTTCACTATCTTTTTTTTTATGAAGCAGAAGTTAATAGAGCAGGCTTATTAAATCAGGGGATTTTTCACGCCAGCTGGAGTCTCACTGGAGCTTGACTTGGCTGCACACACACACCATTGTCCAATGTTTCACACACACTTTGGACGTGTTAACTTTTGTGGAATGACTTTAGCAGTTGTACTGGATGTATACAGCTATAACACAGAATAACCTTCCATCACTATATATCGATATTAAATAATTAAATATCAGATGTATAGAGTCTATCTTTCTGTTATCCAGACATATGTCCGTGATGTGTAGGAGCACTGTTTGTTCGTTGTGTGCTGGTGTGTGTATCGGCTCCTTCAGTAACCTTCAAACGTTGTTGCGTTGTGGTTAATGTGGAATGATGGAGAGAGGAAAAGCGTAATAAGAGAGTGCACTGCGGCACGCTTCTGAAAAGCTTTTGGAAGCTTTTAATCATTACCTCAATAGTTCAAAGCAGTGAAGGTAAGAAGCAGGACGCACACCCACTTACACACAAGCAGAGAGAGACACAGTGGCAATTGCCGTCAAAACTTTCTGGCAAACTCAGGCACAGTTGGCTTTAAGCTCATTATGTATGTTGCACGGAGGTGTTCATGCTGTGTTAGCTAATCAGGATTACTCAGCAGAGCAGCGTTTGGACATGGCTGTGTCTAATCCGCTGTGGAAAGCAACGTGTTGCTCATTTCTCGGTGGGTCGCACAATTATGCGGCGTCTAGGTGGACATGCGTGACAGGATTGTAGCCTGTAAGTGCAAAGTTGTGTAATAGTGATAATTCCTTCACATGTGTTATATGCTGTTTTATAAACAAAGGGGTTTTTTTTTTCCCCCAGCGGATGTTGGGGAATTAGTGACAGCAGTTATCTCTATAGGCATACGGTGCATATGAAATGAGTGTCCATGATGATGGATTTCTACATGTTCAATTGGAGCACGAGGGGATAATTCATTGGGGATTTCAAAGAATTACTTTTCAGTTTCTATAATTTTCTTTTGGAAGAGTCTGATATTCTAATGATTTTAATCCTCAAACTCATTAAAACAGTTTGGACTGCAGAAGCTTAACTTTCAAGGAGCTTAGTTTTATACACTACGGTGCACACATAAAAATAAATGATATAATATATATCAGATTAAATTAATTGTACTTTCCGACATTGTGCATTATGTGTCTGTCATTTTGATGGATGTCGTTATGTTGCGTAATGTTATTCAGAAACATATTCTGTAATTCTGGTTTATTACAACTCCTTCTGGTCATCATTTCCATCGGCGATAATAACATTGTGCTCACAAAGTTAATTGCTGAGATTTGTGAATATAAGTCGTAAAAGTTGTTACCAAGTTTTGACCAACTTCTTAGTTCAATCTCTGCGATGTACTACCATTCATGCCTTAGCTAATGACAATATCTGGTGCAGTCATTTGTTGTTTAACCTCTAAAGAAAGTAGTTTAGATAATTGTAACCATGTTCCCAGATCTCATTGATTAAGGCCAAAGCTATCAAATTATTAAACCTTTATGTCATTTCAGTTGGAGACTGAAGTCGTTAACAGACTCTTCTCAAGTGGAGCTTTTCTTGTGGAGCCTCTCCACAGACTTTCCTTTTTAACTCTTTGCCACCATGTGTCCCTGTCCTCCTTCAGATCCTAGTCCATGTAGGCTTCCTAACAGAGGAGTCTGGAGATGTTTTCAGCCCCAAAGTGCTGAAGGGGGGTCCTCTGGGAGAGATGGTCCAGTGGGCTGATATCCTCACTGCCCTCCATGTTTTGGGACACAACCTCAAGATCTCCATGTCTGTCAAGGAGCTGCAGGGGTGAGTAACTAAAGCTACCAAATGCTGGGTGTTTGACTTGTAAGTGATATTTGTTTTTTTGCAGGCAATAATGCAAATGTTAATTTTTCCCATTTCTCAATCATCCAATCAAACCAGTGTTTGCTTCTGAATCTGAACTGGTATTAAAGGAATACTTCACACACAAAAGGACCATGTGTATATCAATTACACTTCAATTCTTGAAGAAAACTTAATTGTTCTCTTATGCCTCCATGGTGAATGAAGAATCATAAAAGTAAAGCAAAACTATATAAACATCAAAACATCTGTTTATAACCTCTCGCACAACTTGTGCGGTATAATCCAGGTGTCATTTATCCGTTCGTAATGGGCGGAAAACAGTTTCATGCCTGCACAGGCGCGCTAATCATCTGTGTACTGTAAAGCAGACGTGTGTTAAATAGTTAGAGCAAAAATGCATGTGTTTGGGAAGTAGTGAGCATACGACTGGATAATTGAGAGTTCTGCTGTTTCTAAACGCATCCCCCATTTACTGAAATTCATCAAGACATTTTTAAGTTTGTTTTATTCTTCGTTCACGGTGGAGGCATGCGAGAAAAACAAAGTTTTCTTCTAAATTCAAGGGTTGGGTAATTGATTTACAATGTGGGTGAAGTATTCCTTTAAGAGGAGCCATAAATCGATGCAGGGATTATCTAGACAAGGAAACATGTTTGAAAAGTGAAAGCTTATTGATTGGCAGGGTCAAGGCTATAAGTAAACAGTTTGAGCACTTGAACCAAAGAATGGCCATTTCTAACATCTACATGTTTAATGTTACTGTTTAAATGACCTTCGCTAATGTCATCCTGTCATCGTTGTATTTAACCCTAACCCTTATTAGGAGGGACAGCTGATGACGGCTGTGAAAACAAACCAGTTACCTTTTACAATCCTCCTGTTATCAATGTGCTCTTGTGCACCTACATATTCAACATGTTTAAGAGAGTGTTGTGCTCAAATTACACCGCATTCCCATTTAAGATTATGTACGACGGCCTTAAGGTCTTGCTGATTTATTTTTTTCTGTATTGATCCCGTATCGACGCACTCCACAGTTTCCTGTCAGTGTGACTGTGTTGGTGCGCGTCTTTTTATCCCCTGCATCAGCTCGCTTGCATGTTTCTGCTGACGGATACAGCTATAGAGCCAACACACACACACACACACACAAACTGGTGGATGCATGTAAATCAACCCTGGTGGGAGAGATCCCTCAGGCTTGTTCTGTCCAGCCTATGCAATATCTACTTCATCGGTCGAGACTGAATTAATCGCACAAGTTGTCAGGCTCCTGTGAAGATGGATGGCAAATGTTGAACAGTAGACTTATGAATAGGTCTGAGTTTGAGAAGACAACTGAATCACACGGTAGATGGCCGATGTCTTTGTCCAGCCTTGATTGGGCCAATAGTCTTTGTCTTTCTGTCATCGTTGATCATTGCGATGACACCGATATAGAGTATAGATCAATTTAGTGATGTCAACAGAGACCCCGCTGCACTCTTTTACACTGTGCACTGCCCGAGTCCCCGAGACAACTCTCACAAATCACAGAAGAAGTATTGTATTGACCCCGAGCCTTTGGCAGTCATTTTGTAGACGTACAACCCCTCTGCAGCGAGCCGGGCAGAGTATGAAAATCTAGAGGAATGTTATTCTTAAAAAAATGAGTTTACAGATGGCAGGGACATCCACTAGGCTGAGTTCAGCTGTCAGACTTGAAATGGATGGCGGGATCGTTTTTACTGCGTGCGTGTCTCAGGACCCACTTTTTAAAATTGGTCTGTCTCACAACCCGGGCCGCAATATGTTTTAGGCGACTGTGAAGCGTAATCTAACATACCAGCATGAAGAATTGTTTTGTTCACATTGCCCACATGGAATGGCTTTGGAAGGAAAAATAGCTTTTAGCTTGGGATTACTTGGGAAAGCAGTCTAATCTTTCTTCAAACTGCATTTGGATCCTGAATCAGTCCTTAACAAACATGAGACTTCAGTTTTGCCTCCTGATGTCGATCTATCCACATGGTTTGCCGCAGTAAAGTGGACGAGAGAAGGGTTATGCTGTGTGTCCAATCGTGTGTCATTTTCATTTTCTTCTTCTCACACCTTTATTTCACACCTTGCACCCTACTTTCAGTACGACACAAATAAAGAGAGTTACGATTTAACTAAGGTGGTAACGAAGCGTGGCTGTCATGGAGTTGTACTATAAATATAAAACTACTGTGTTCTCCTATGTCTCTCATGTTCCCCGCAAATCTGTGGTGTCTTGATATTTTTCTCATCATAATGTCTAGAAAACCTTACAGCAAACATGTTGTAGATGAAAATGTACTACTATAAATGATCCTTTCACTTAAACCATCAGTGACTAAATCAATTCTGGGCGAAAATATGCTGCTTAAAGGAGGTCACACTGTTTTCAGCTATTAGTGGGATACTGATCCGTAAGATCCGTTCAAATGCATATTTATCCATTATATTCCCTGCCCCCCTACGAAGCTACACACACAGCTCATGATTTGAAAAGCACAAGTATTGATTTTCTTGCCATCGTGAAATACACGGGGTGGGTAAACATTTTATTTATGAAAGAAAGAGAATATTCTGTCAACACAAAACAGTGTTGCGAGCACACGTTGGCAAATGCAATCATTGCGTTTTGTCTGTAAGCAGACAACAAAGGACGGAGCCATAGTGATGTCACCTTGAGTCGCTCACAATCAACATTTCACACAATAGCACTCAAATGCAAATCAACAAACACAGTATTTCCACACAGATGGCTGATTTTATTTTGGTAACAAAGAACTAAGTACTGTCTGTGGTGTGATGGACGTGAAGAGACATATTGACAGATGCACGCTGTCTTATTATTGTTTTGGGTAAATAATTGACACTTGCTGTGCGACTTCAAAGTTGAACACTACAGTCCTATTTCAGTTCAGCTTGCCAACTATACAAAAAATGTTTTTTCTCCAATGATGTTTCAAAATAGTCTCTACTTATTTTCTCTCACCTGTTCTCAGTATTGTCCATTTTTGTGGACATACTGCAGTACTTCCATTGTTCCTCCTGTCCCAAATAATGTGCAAGAGCATTTACAAAGACACACAAAGATGCAGACAGACACAGATAAAATTACGGCAAATGGTCTGACAATCTGGATTAGCAGGTCGCTCGAGACGAATGAAAAACCAGGCTCGCAGACAACCATTGCCTCAAAGAGGCTGCGTAGTAGACGTTGAGTCCAAACACGGATTTAGAAACATTTATTTGCTCTGTGTGTGTGTGTGTGTGTGTGTGTGTGTGTGTGTGTGTGTGTGTGTGTGTGTGTGTGTGTGTGTGTGTGTGTGAGAGATACATTGCTCTCATGGACACATCTGAGAGTTGTGGTTTGCTGGAGAGGAAGCAGAAGGTAGCTGTAATTGGCCACAGAGGAGAGGATTTGGTCTATGGTTGTGTTACTGTATGTAACATGCACTCTGATGTGTAGTTTCCGGTCAGTAATACTATCAGGTGGCAGCGATCCGATGCATGATCAGAGCAGATAGAGACTGAATAATATTCTGGTACACAGACAGACAGGGAATGAAAACATACCAGAATATATGGACAAAGAAACGTTCTATTGATTTACCTCGGGACACATTATAGTTATGTAAAATAACACCGGAACTGAATTCTAATCTGATTTGTGCGCTCTCTATATTAATGCGATTGTGTTGTGACCCGCAGGTCATAACGATAAAGGAAATCATTCACTTATAATCTCCCTTTTCTGTGACATATCTCAACCTGACGAGAACATGTGAGTGGAGAAGCCCGTAGGGGAGAAGAGGGAGGAGAGGCGAGAACGGCAAAATGCTGAGTTAGCATCTGTGGAGTTTGGGTGGGGACTTATTGTGTTATTCAAATATGCTAATAATGGCTCTTTGCCTTGGATTTAATTTTTTGTGACGGCTCCCTGATAAATGCTTTCCCTTTGTTTTGGATCTTGCACTGCCCTTCATTACTGCACAAAGCAGAACTGTGACATGCACTTGCCCACACACAACAGCACACAAACCTGAGTTAATTCAATACAGGTTTGTGCATCTCCCCGTCTCTGCCAGAGTGCACTCCTCACAATGTGGGCTAAGCAGCCTGATGGAAACAAAGCTGAATTCTGTGCCAATTAGATTGGCAAGGCACCTGAGATGTATTAGTGCGAGAAGGAGACAAGACAGGGTTCTGCCTGCTCTACATTACAGACTCAAGGATGCAGATTACTGTGAGCTGCTCGGCCAATGTGAAGGTGGTTGGTCAGCACCTTTGTGCCCAATCCTGTCACTACTGTAAAGAGAAAGTTCAGTAATGCTGAAAGATATATCCGGCACAAGAGAGGAACATAAGCCTTTTGCAAATGTGATAAAATTGCTGCTTTTCTTGAGCATCACATGCCGATGTGTGGTGTGAGGGCTTATGTAGCAAACAATAGACCAGTGGCCGACGATCAGTGTCCGTTGGCCTTTATGTAATGACTACCCAAAGATTTAATTATGGGACATTTGGCAAAGGTGATAAGCAAAGACACATTAGAAATTGGACTGAATTATTCTGCCTTTATTCTCAGATCTGCTTGTGGGATGGTCGAATAGCTTCAGGAGCTCCCCGCCCCCTCACATGCACCATGTCCGACCCTTACTTTTCTGAAACCGACGATCTAACGTTTGTTACACAACTAAGTGTGAAACTTTTCACATGAACAACCCACTGCAACACTTTGAATGCCTTCCAGGAGAAACTGCCTGAAAATGTGTGCCATATTTAAAAAGATTATAATCACATCCGGCCCCTATGACTGCCAAATAGTTCTGATTAAGCATACTGGCAGCTGCTGTTGAAAACGACCCAAAATGGTAGATTCGTCAGATTTGATTAGATTCTTTCTGAACATTTGATTTGTGTTTGTCACATTGGAGTTTCCTTTCTTTCTTCATCCTCCACTGACGGGTGCGAAGCTCACTTGAAGGTTGACTGAGCACAAGGTGTATTTTAATGCTTGTTATGATTCGTTTGTTACTTCTCGAAAGTTACTTTTGTTATGTTTTGTATATTTTAGTGTCTTTTCGCAGACTTGTGGTAAACAATGTTTTATGTGAGCATTTTTGGGTAAATATATTGTTGCCATTATAATTGTATTCCTTTGAGTCACTAAAACCCAACTGAAGTTAATACTCCCAGTCTCATCCCCTCAAGTTCAGTTCTCAAGGTTCTTTTAATTCTCAGTCACTTCCCGTGCTCTGTGTGACTCACTCTTGCTGTCTTGTGCGCGCCCTCTCGTCTCTCCCTCTAACTTGAGGTTGTTAAGTCTCACAATCTCATTGCAACTGCAGGTAATGTCTCAGTTGCCATGGAGATCAGACGTTGGGCCTTTTGGACTTGGAGGGGGGAATGACACAAAGTTACATCCAATGCAGTAAAGTCCCCGAGAAGTGCTGATAATTGGATCGTGTGACTGGACAAATACGAGCCTCCAGCAGGGAGACACAGTCCATCTAACCTTCCACTCAGACGTGTGAGCCGTTTCAATTCTGGAGTTGTTTTAAGAACTACAGGAACATCTTTATGTCGTTTTGTCTAGAACCGAGACTCAAACTGTCTTTTTTGTAAGATGTACTTACTGTATCTCATGTCTACTTCTAATCACATGTAACACACAGAGACATACAGTATTTAAGTATGTAAAAACAAAAAAATGATAAATAAACACTGTAAAGTATTGTAAGCATCAATGGACACAGACAGAGTTGGAATAGTTGCAGAGCTGCATTTTGTCCCGCTTTCACATCTCTCCAAATCGCATAAAAACCCATGTGCAGCAGTAAAGAGCACAAGCATCGGTGCACTTTGCATAATAGTCACAATAAAGTACATCCATAGTTTGCACTGCTCGTGCATATGCCAAATTGAGCATGCCTTTTCTTTTCTATTTAATTCATCTCAACCTCCATAAACTAATTTACACCTGAAATGAACATGCTGCTGTGGTTATTGGAAAGAAAAGTTGCATAAAATACATTTGAGGGCAGAAGGAGGGCGCAAAAGGGATCTTTGAAATGGAACTTGAACATGGAATTGCTCTTTATTTGACCCTCATGTCACCCTACAAGGGCACTTGAGTGCTTGGGGTTCTAAAATAGTTGGCTCATGTGGCCCCCAAAGTGCACTTCTGTGAGCACTTGATGGGCACGTGGAGCACTCAGTTGCCCCTTTGGTCAGCACTAGCTTAAGTGCTGTTTGATGTGATATTGGGGCACAAATGAGCCTTTACTCCAAACATGAATCTATTACTAACCCCAATCCTGTGGCCCTTTCTTATTTTGCCACGAGATCACAAGTCTCTGAACACAACTGTTTCCTGTGCCCGTAAGTAGTTAGTTAGTTAGTTAGTTAGTAGTTAGTTAGTTAGTTAGTTAGTTAGTTAATGCTGCTGCTGTCGTGAGTTGCAGTAATAATGTGATGAGTTAATGTTGCTGATTTCTTATCACAAAATGTTATGCGTTTGACATTTCTGGGCAGGAGTAAGGATAATGGTTCAATTCTCTCTAGCGGCCAAGATCTGTTTTTACACCACTCTTAGTAACAATGAACATTTGCTATGAAGGCCATCTGTTCACAAATATTTTGCACTTCAAGTTTCATCCATAAAAGTTTGTTTATTTTGTTTATTCATTACACTAAAGAAGCTAAAACAGCTTATGGACCGTAGGGGATTCTCCACTCAAACAGCTGATCTCCTAGCTGAAGCTACGCAGCACAGCCATTGATTACAAAGTGCTTACATAAACTATATATAAAACGGTACGAAACAGCAGTTAACTCCGATATAACCTGGATTATTGTAAAATAAATTCTAGCGTGACTTTTTCTCTATAGGGCTAGCAAAGTAAATATATATTTTTTATTTCCTCAAAAGTTTCCACCTGCATGTAACTTGTTTTATGTGAGAGGGAGCGTTTGACAGGAGGAGAAAGGCTCCATATGTGCTTGTGAATCCACGTGTGTGCATGTGCTACTGCAGCAGGGACTGCTGTAAAGGAACTAAAGCTAGTTTGCATCATAAGCTCATTGCTATAAGTCTGGCGATTTGGCCCGGAAAATGGCTTGCATAACCCAAGAGATTAATGCAAAAAGAGCGATCCACTGAGGTTACGTAATGCCTTATAAAATTGGATTGGTCTTCAGATTCTCTCAGTTGCACTCTTGTTTTTCTCTGTATTTTGCTCTGTCTTGTGCGCTTTCAGCTCTTTGTGGCCACTTCAAATTCTTTTGATCTGTTTCTTCCTTCTCTTTTCTTACTGTGACTCAAGTCGCTTTTGGTTTACAATTTCCTCTCTCGCTTTCATCTGTTTGTCAACATCAGTGGACCTAATGTGTTCTGACCTTGTTAAATGGTTTATGTGGCAACATCCAAGAGTCTGTAGTTAGAAGTGTGGGCTCGACAAACTCTAGCTAAGAAAACATGCATTTCCTCTCAGAAATACAACTTATGCAATATGGAGAATAAGCGAGTTGATGAGAATCTGTGGGTGGTTGTGGGAGTTGCTGTTTTTTTTAAGGTGTTTAATACTTCTTCCTCTTTCTGTTTTTCTGTTAAGTCTAAAACTCAAAGTATGACTGTGCCTCGTAAACCCCCCGTTAATCTCTCATTTTGTCTCCCCATGTCTCTTCTCTCTCCATCAACCTGACTCTCTCACCTACCGCCATCATTAAAGTGAAGCTCTATAGAGCGACTGGAGTCGGCGACCTCGCTTCACCTCCTGCTCTCCCACATCCCACTCTCTGCCTTATTAGACCTGCCCCAAGAACATACTCACACAGTACACACATGCACACACATCCCCTTTTAAAACCCTGACCTTGCTTTCCTTTCTTCTCTCTGGCAATTAATCACTTTCCTCACATCACTGCTTTCTCTTATTTTGTTTCATAACTTTAATACTCTTCTATTCCTTGTGACTTTGTTGTGCAACAACTATTCAGGTTTAGGGGGAAATAACTTGTAAAGCAGATGACTCAAAACATTATTATACACTTGGCTGTAAGTGCGGGGGAGAAGCGTCTCCTATTTAAAAAATATCCAAACTTTAAGTTATGAAGTGAGTGTGTATCTGGTCTCTTTATTCACGAGAAGCTGCTGAGGTGTGTGAAACTTTAAAGAGACTTGTGAGGTATAGCTCAAGAGAAACTGCTGCATATTAACATTACTCAGTTATGGGAACTCTTTGTGTGTGTGTGTGTGTGTGTGTCTGTATATACGTGTGTTTGGTATGTCTGATAGAGCGTCAGCTTGTCTCTTTATTAAAAACTAGAGCGTGCAAGTTATTAGTATGCTCCGTCAGCATCACTTTGTCTGCTTAAAGTGTGTGAGTTGGCAGAAACAAACTGCTAACTGGGCTCGGATACACTCCTCTCCTCCTCTCTAGCCATGTGTCTCCTCACGTTTCTTCCCCTTTCTATCAGTCTTGCTCCCTCTCTCTTTGTCTCTGTTGTTCCCCTCTAAGCTCAAATCAATGTGCTTGTTAGCAACTTCCCAGATTCTTACAGCATTTCATCACCCTTACCCTTACTAACCCCTTACAGACAACCACACACACACCACCAGCACACACTTGGTAATGACTTCTTTCTTTCCTTGTCTCAGATTTGAAATACTAAGGGGGACAAACAGTTGTGGCCCATGGGTCTCACATCTCCGTATGACATTACCTCTAATTGGTCTGCTTGACACAACTGGGACTCGAAAATACAAATAGGCCAAGTTGCTGCTTCTGCTTCTTTAGCTGATTTAGCACAATCCTTGGTGTGCTTACATGTTACATGAGTCTTTGTATGCTGGTACCTCTACTCTGGTGAAGTTGGGGTTCTAGCCTTTAACATGGAGGCAGTTTTATCACATGAATAAAACAATGAATTAAGTAAGAAATAAGTAACAAGTAATGATACATATTAAATATTGTGATATGAGACTAGTTATCTGGAATTTTGGTGGAACTGAATATTTGGATGAGGTAATTTTGTCGTGTGTGTCTGTGTGTATCTGTGTGTGTGTGTGTGTGTGTGTGTGTGTGTGTGTGTGTGTGTGTGTGTGTGTGTGTGTGTGTGTGTGTGTGTGTGTGTGTGTGTGTGTGTGTGTGTGTGTAAGAAAAATAGCGAGTTACCTAGAGAGAGAGTTAGAGTGGAGTAGAGGCAGTTTCTTGTTCTTTCTACGGCCTCAGTTGTCTGACTGTGTGAAGAAAGGCTAAGGGAGGTCAGCCTCTAACTGCTGCAGGGCCAAAACACTTGGCTCTTGCTGAACAAAGTGAAGAGAAACAATGCCAGACAGACAGGTAGAGCAAGGGGATATGTGAGAGGCAAGGTGTGCATGTTGCGTGGGAGTGTGTGTGTGTTTCGGCATCCCATACCCAGGAATTGAGGGCTTTTCAATCTCCTGTTACTGGGCAGGGGAGGGGAGTTTTAGTGTTGAATAGACTCCAAGGCCCGGGGACACATTGAGCCGAGCTCCAGTAAATCAGCCATTCATCAACCTTCTATCCCTTACCAAGCTTTATTTCTCACGAGAGGTTACCTGAGGCAGTTGGAAAAGAAAAGGACAAAGAAAAGTTGGGAGGAAATGTAATCTCCTGTAGTAACACATCTGGCTTGCTCTGTCCATGTGACACATTACAGCTCTCTTCCCTTCAGTAAACTAGGCTTGTGTTGTTCTTTTGGCTAACAACTAGCAAGTGTTCCTGAACACATGATAATGACACCTAACCAGTCTGACAAGTGATGTGTGCAAACATTTGATTAAACCTTGTCACTCAAGTGAGGCAGTGGAGGCAACCCTGACGATGTAATTTGATCAAATTAGTTCCTAATTCGTTGAAACTGATTTTTTTGAAAAAGTGACAGCCCAATCTTTAAATGGATTAAATGACACTGGACAGAAGCATACTAATTGCAAAGAGCGGTAAGCCTTCATTAAAACACAATTTGATACAGTGTTTGTTTAATGTAGCCAAAGAGCTTGTTTCATTAGCTTTACATTGAATCAATGCTGTTGCTCTTTTATGTATTGTGTTTTTTCACCCAGGTATGAAAGCAAACAAAATGTGTGGCACCAAAGAGAAGTACATAATAAAACATGTGCACGGCATCAATGTATGTTAAAAATACTAGATAATGTTTCACAATCACTGAATCAGCCTTACTATGTATGTTGTTGTTTTTGCACCTCAGATGTTTAAAGCGGCTAGTAGTTTATACAGGCAAGGTTATTATGAGACTGAGTCGGACGGCCTATAGGTTGGAACAACTTAGATACTGCAGCAGGATGCTGAAAGAACTACATTCATTTTCAGGTTATGAGAAATAATGAATCTTGGCTTGAAAGATTATCAACATCATAATGGTTCTTAATTGGTTCTCAGTGCAATGGTGCGTGACCACAGCTGATAAATTGCTATGCAGCACCTGCAGAGCAAGCACACAGTCATCAATTCCGATGTTGGGAAAGTATGCAGTCATGCATTAAAGGAAAATATCAATAGTTACATCATCAATTATGTGCATCGTAAAGCTCAACCCTTGGTAGAAGATCACATACGGTCCATGGTGTTTTTTTCCCACAAATTATTTTATTTCGACTATTACTTGTATTTGATTTGAGCATAACAGGCTTTATCTTTGTGCTAGATCAGTGTCAACTCTCTATTCATGATCTACCCTTTATAATATATAACTCTATCTTTAAAACCTAAAGTATTTTTAAATGGCATTCAAACCAGGGACACCAATTTATCATATCGGGGCCAAGCACTGCTAAAAATGGGGTCAGAAACCTTATTATCCACATTTTCCTTTAGCAAACTTGACGGTGCTTGTTAGCTACATCAGAGCCCTTGTTATCTCCATGTTCATTTAAAAGGAGTGCAGCTGATGTGAGCAAGCTCGAGCATAATTGGATTTGGTGCATACATACTGTACCTCACGAAACCTCCCTGGAGTGGTTAAGAGTCAACTTGAGAACCCACAACATTTTTGCTCAATGATGCTGTCAGTGTCTCTTCTTCCTAATGGCTTAAAAGCAACGGGCTGTCAAAGCCGGGCTCAAACTGATGTCAGTACACCTGATATCTATGTGCCTTCTCTGAGGAGAAAATTGGGCCATTTTAGGGCAGCCAGCCTTGAAATTAAGCTGAGCAAAGAAAAGGGGTTGATTTCACTAAATCTAAATGGATTGCTGTCTTTTCTCTCACTTTTTTTACTTTTTCTTTGATTTCCCACTTTGTCTCACCGCAGCCTTTTCTTCTCTCTCTCTCTATCTCTAGTTTGCTTAGGTTTCTGGGTAATAACTGAACTCAAATGCAGTTATAAAACACACCGGCAGTATTGTTGTGAATGCAGACAGTATCAGTGCAGACAGACTCTGCTTCTTTACGGCTCCTTCAGGGACAAACCCACGTTGTGTTTCTGATCCCTTGTGTCAGAAACCACATTCCACCACTTTTGTAGTTATTTCTGAGAAATATTTTATTCTTTGTTGAGTTAAAATTAAGAATATGGTGGATTTAATCCCTACCTGAGACCTGATCTCAGAACAGACTGTGCAGTTCTCCCATGTTCTAGTCCTAGTACTTGAACCACAGATGTGTCCCTGCATTATAATTCCTCTCATGTCCCTTCTGTTGTCATTTCATCCTGTAAATAATCTATTTGGAAAATGTCCAATAAATTGCCACAATTGTTTGTAATTCTCAGCATTTTCAGAGCTGACGTTAGCAGGACGATATCAATTGTCTGTGCCTTCCAAAGCTGTTACAAATCATTGTCGCGAAAATAAAACGATTTTCTGATGATACACAGCGATGCTTAAGGTTTGTTTACTGGGTCTACCGCCATGCTCCTTTGGCACAGCAGCGCTTTAAACTAAATACTAATGTCCGAATGCTAACATGCTGGTGCTAAGAATGTATCATTTTACCAGGTTCACCATCTTAGTTTAACATGTTATCACCAAACACGAAGTACAGCTGAGGCTGATTGGAATGCCATTAGTTTTGAAGGTAGGAGTATTGATCAGCCGGGCACCATGAATGTCTGTTCAAAGTTTCTTAAAAATCGTCCAACAGTTGATGAGATTTTTCAGTCTGTACCAAAGTGATGGATCAACCAACCGACACACAGACAAACCAAACTCTAGCGCCATGCCCCTACGATGGCTTACAACTATTTGGTTAAGGTTAGGAATCAATTGTGATCATTGATATAAAATGGCAAGTAAATAACTGCCTCCCTTGTCAAAGATTGCCACCTTCTGAAGACTGTTTGGCTTTATAACAAACACACTACGTCCTCCTTTGCCCCCAATGGATAAGAGTCCTAATACCAAATGCAATGGCTAGAATGCTTTGTCACTTCAATGTAAAAAGGTGTTGTTTTGTGGGCATTTGCTGAATTGATCCTTGTCGTTTTTTATGCGAGTACAGACTCAAAAATTCTCAGTATGCAACAAAGTCAGCAGAGTGACTCTGTGCCAATGTTTCTTTCCATTCAACACTTTTGATACTTTTGCACGACTGCCCCGGAGTCAGCTCGATGTGTGAACAAGCAACTTGCTAATTAACACTTGTGAAGTCTGAATGATAGTTACTAAAGAAAACACCACTGCAGACTTTTTCCTGCATGTTATTGAGGCATAGATGAGAGGTGGGTTTATTCTCTGTCGGTTGACTGCCACCGGAAACTGGCAGACTATTTTTCTCTCGCAGCAGTGTGGGTTTGAAAGTCTAATTTCAGGTGTGAGCTCAAGCTCAATTCATGTAGCTGAGTGTAGCTTCAGAGGGTCAATGGCCTACAACACACGGTGAAAGTTAGCTCTCAGTTGGCGCTCTACTCTGTCAGCGGGGTAATGCTAATGAGTTCACTTGAATACTGTGTGTGTGGAGGTGGAGGTGTGTGTGTGTGTGTGTGTGTGATGTTGGTTGGCACTTACATCCGCACGTCCACTTGACTTCAGATGATTTGTGAGTGTTTGTTCCTACACACTCATCCATATGCGTGTGTTCGCTCCTCACTTGAGTGAAAGGCATATGCTTTCTGTATCATTTGACTGGCACTCTTCTTCTGTTTCGTTATTTCCTGAGTGCTGGTGGTAGGTTGCAAAGTGGAGTTATCTGATTTGCACCATGTTCGAGAGCATGATGGTACTGTAGGTATATCTGCCATAGTATCTATTTACACACCCGTATCCCACGATATGCATTTTCATATAGATATATATATCTATATATAGATATATATATCTATATATATATAGATAGATAGGTAGGTAGGTAGGTAGGTAGGTAGGTAGGTAGGTAGGTAGGTGTGTGTGCTTTCTATTCACTCAACTTCTTCTGTCTCAGCCGATGCCCACTCTTATTCTTCTTGATTTAGTAGGATTAGATCAAATGTTTCTGATGAAGGGAGAAGGGTGGACCTCATCCAAAGACTAAAGTCAGACCTTTAAGGTTATAGAGGTGTTTGTTCTATTCTTATTATGAATTCATCATATAGCTCTATCTCTCTCGCTCTCACTTTCATTCTCACTCACTACCCCTTGTGACTAACCTGTCATTTCTCTTTTCAGCCTGCCCCCCATCTTTCTCTCTCTCCCACTCCCGTTGCTTCACTAATTCTCCCTCTCTCCACTGGAGCTCTTCATCTGAGAATTTTATTATCTATGACAGGAGTGTTGAATTTTTTCATCTTCCTTCTTTCATCTCTCTATCATCCCTCCCTCTGCTCTCTCTCTCTCTCTCTCTCTCTCTTTCTGTATATTGGTGTTTATGTTGCCTTGCGGCTTCCTTATCTAGTGTACCCTGCCTTAGCTGATAACTGGGGCCTGCCAGCTGCTTATAGCACTGCCATATATGTATGTGTGTTTTGGTGCATGTGAGTGTTTGTGTCTTAAAGTGTGTGTGTGTGTGTGTGTGTGTGTGTGTGTGTGTTGTGTGTGTGTGTGTGTGTGTGTGTGTGTGTGTGTGTGTGTGTGTGTGTGTGTGTGTGCGTGTCAAATTAGAGAAACTTTGCCTACACGCACAAGGATTACCATCCCCTGCGTGTAATCAGAAGCGGATGTGGAAACAGATGATTACATGGAGGTTTGAGGGTTTGATTGCTCTGTGTGTGTTTGTGTGTCTGTGCGCCCAAGTGTCATTTGATTGTGCGGAGAATTAAGAACATTGATTTACAACATTATTATATGTTTCAGGCAGGATTTTTTAAATATCCCAGCTATCTACAGTACACACACATCACTGAGATAACTTCTTGACATAAATTCTTGATGTAAATAAACTTGTCTTCCTAAAGTGGGAATAATTGGCGGCCTAGAGCTTCCTCCGGGGTCCACACAAGAGGATCAAGCTGGTGTTGCACAATTTTGTCATCATGTCACGGTGATAAACGTTTAAATCAAGTGTTAAGGCAGAAACCTTTTGATGTTACCTTATGCAACACCAAGGCAACATTTTTAGACATTCCGGACTAAGATATTTTGGTTTCACTATTTTTGCGAGGCCCTTCTTTGAAATAGTTTATAGTAGAGTTGGGCCGATGTACGACGTTATCGTCCATCGCTGATATCATTGTTCATCAAACACTGATCCTAATATTGTGATTTTAAAGCCCCCCATTCTACACACAAACAACACAGTTTGCAAGTTGCACTAATGTCATAATCTTCTGGCGAAAGAATGTCATGATCGATAAGATGACTGACATCCTTTTTTTCTTAATGGTGGATATAGCTTTTAGCAGGTTGTGCCCATATGATTTAATCCGTTTGGATGACTTGCAGAGCCCTAGTCCGCTGTCCGAGCACTAAGCAGCGTGGCAGAGAGGAGAAACAGAAAGGCTTATACAGACGTGAGAGACCTGGATATTTAATAATTAAATGATCAGTATCAAATCGAACACATAATCACACTTCCATCAGTTAAAATCAATCATTATAGGAGTAGCCCATTTAGCGTGTACACATTTTCCATACCAGGTCCACATTTCCCTCAAAGTTTTGTGCTAAAGTCTAAAAAAACAAACTATTTTTCACAACATCTTTACTCTCTAACTGTGCTCACTTGGCTTGACCACCCTCATGTATGGATATAGAAGTGTATAGTATATAGTATAGTATACAATACTTACAATACTATACTCATTCCAGGTAAAATAAGACCATATACTTTTATAATGAAGTTGAAAATGCTGAAAAACTGATTTTGTCCTGTCAAGTCCAGGTGATTTAAAAAGCTTTGACTTGCTTGAATAAGAAAAGAAAAGAGTAAAAACAAAGATGTGATTAAAATAAATCACCTGGCTTTAAACGTCAAAACATTTTCAACAGATGATGTGAAATGAAGAGATCATTCTATTTTATCTTTGATCATATAAATTAAGGAAACCGTGTGTATATACACAACTTGTTGATGCAATACAAAGCTTTAGGTGTCAGAGTATACTGTATATTCTTTTTTAACTATTTATTTTTGGCATGGAGCAAAAGCCCAGTAGAACGGTAAATATGAAGTGAAGTAGGCCGCTACAAAATCTAGATTGGATTTGGATCTGATGCCAGACGTAACCATCAGTCTGTTTTGTCATGTCTATATTTTATAGTAGGACACACACATACACACAAACATATACACACACACACACACGCTGTGCAGTGCTGGTCACAGTCTCAGCTACTTCCACCCTCTCCTCACCGATGACCCCATCTCGCCCTTTGCCAGCCAGGACAGTGGGGATGACATTAGCTGACAGCACTGATTGGAATGCCCTTCAACTTTTGTGTTGTGCAGACACACACACACACACACACACACACAGGCACACACACACAGACACGTGGATACTGTGGTAATGCATTTATACTCACAAATTGTACTGGCAAATACGTACACACAGTCACACATCCCTGTGGCCAGTATGGATCGTCTGTTCTCACACACACACACGCACACACACACACACACACACACACACACACACACACACAAGCCACTGATGTTTGCTGTGGCCAAGGCCGCCGAGCCGTGGTCTGGCCGCCAACAGCGCCAGCTCTCTGCTATCTCAGAGTTCACCACAGACATACAGCACGTAGCCGCAAAGCACAACTTTGTCGCCGACTGCCTCTCTCGACCTGTGGTGGCGGCCGTCCATTTAGGCCTCGACTATGCTGTCAAGGCTGCCGACCAGGCCGCTGACATGGAAGTGCAGGCCTACCGGGCAGCTGCCACTGGGCTGCGGTTAGAGGATGTAGAGTTTGACGACATCAACACCACACTCCTCTGCGACGTCTCCACGGGTCAGTCCCGCCCTATGGTTCCCGCTAGCTGGCGGCGCCGTGTTTTTGACGCCATTCACAGCCTTTCGCACCCAGGAGTGAAGGCGTCCGCTAAGCTAGTGGGGGCTGTTTGTCTGGCCTGGCCTTCGGAAGGACGTCAAGAGCTGGGCTGGCTCCTATGTGGCGTGCCAGCGTTCCAAGGTGCACTGTCACACAAAGGACCCCTTGGCACCGTTACGTTACGAGAAGCGTTTCGATCACGTGAACGTAGACCTTGTGAGCCCCCTGCCCCCCTCCCTGGGGTTCACTCACCTCCTCACCATGGTGGATAGGATGACCAGGTGACCAGGTGGCCAGAGGCGATTCCACTGTCATCGACCACATCTGCTGACGTGGCTGTGGCGTTTGTTGGATCCTGGGTGGCCCGTTTTGGCACACCATCTGGACCCAGTTTACGTCCGAGCTCTGGACGCTGAGAGCCTGGGGGTGAAACTCCACTGCACCACGTCATACAACCCACAAGCCAACGGGCTTTGCGAGCGGTTTCATCGCTCCATGAAAGCCGCTCTGCGGGCCAGCCTCACGGACGGTGGCTGCGTCGACCGACTCCCATGGGTAATGCTCGGCCTCCACTCTGCTCCTAAGAAGGACCTCCAGGCCTCGTCTGCGGAGCTAGTTTACGGCCAGCCACTTCGGGTCTCGGGTGAGTTTCTCCCGGTTGCTGCGGCTCCCTGGTCTGCTGCCTCACATCGAACTGTGCTCTGGGACAGTGCTGGTGACTTTGCTCCTATCCCCACTTCTCACCACTGCCTCCCTCCGTCCTATGTCCCCAAGGATCTTCAGTCGGCCACCTATGTTTTCATTCGCCATGATGGCCACCGTACTCCCTTGCAGCCTCCCTACGACGGGACACAGACATTCACTGAACACTATGAGAGGTGGTACGTCTCCTTTAAGATGCGTAACCCAGGAGCTTTCTGGGTAATGTTGAGTTAGCAGTTTGAAATGTACCAGTTGTTATACGTTTATCTTGTCTACCGTCTCCTCGTTTCTACACACTCCCACAGTGTCCTGTTTTGAAGAGTCAGGCAGACCACGGTCATCTGACTGCAGCACGTACTTGCGTTGCGATTTTCAGGTGACAAACTCCAGAATGCAATGATGTGTGAAAATCGATCTTGCGATGCTCGAAGCATCTGTGTGAACCATGTTTCTGCCCTGAGGGCCTGTTTCATATGGTTGAAATGAATATCATGATACTAATAAGAATTTAAGAAATTCTATCAGATGTGGCAAATGTGAAAAAAAATCACAAAAATCAGAGCTGTCCTCCTGTACAACAACAAAAACACTTTCATTTGATTAATGTCTGCAGTGGAATCACTGCTTTTGCCACGTCCTCCAAATTTGCTTGTATTTCCAATTTTGCCTGTGCGTGTGCGTGTGTGTGTGTGTGTGTGTGTGTGTGTGTGTGTTTTTCATTCAGAGGGCTCATTGACTAGATGCCAGCCAGGAGACAAGAGAACCTTGGGTAATTGGACTCCTGTGTGGCCCTGCATGGCACTCAAATTGTGTCTGGGATGGCTGCCATCGTGTGTGTGCGTGCGTGTAGGGTCTTTTAGTTTTTTCCCAATATTTAGTCTTTCAATTAAGCATTTTTTTAAGATCAGTGTGTCCAATTAGCAGTACATCCAAATGTAGTTGCATGCCATTGAATTGCTCAGCCAGGTGTGAGCAGGGTGTTAATGCTGTACCAACCTCTATCAAAGGGTGACTGTAATGGACAGCTGGTTCAGTTGAGCTTTGTGAAAGTAAACGATCCAGAGGTCGGGTATTCACTGTAGTTCCATCAATCAATTGTCCTTCCTTAACAAAAGAGAGAGACATGAGACTACTAGCTGCTTGTTTGCTGCAGTGCTGCTCTTTTTGCACCTGATGGTACATTACAGTCTGTGTTTCTCATTCTTTGTTTTCTGTCTTTTTTTTAATCCCAGTTGGCATTACTGGAATTATTCAAACCCTTTCTCACTGGCCTCATTGTCCCCCTCCTCTCTGTTATGACAGACAGACAGACCGACACACGGAGTGACTGATAGACATCTGCAGGCAAACAAAAGGCCTGACTGAGCTGCGTAATGAAAATGGATTGTACATAATATGTTATTGCTGGCTTTCCGCAATAAAAAACCAAAGATGGTGTAGCGATCATTGTGAATTACAGATTTTATTCTGCTTGCGATGGAATACTGAGCATGTATGTGTGTGATACAAAACGTTCAGGAGGGTAGATGTTAATCTAATTTAGTATGGGAAATTAATTCAGCCTGGTATTGATATGCCAAAGCCAACTCAAGCAAATAGCCTCAACATGTTGTCCTAATTGGATTATTTTTCAGTCTTGGGGCATTAATAAACTGATAATATGTTTGACCTACGTGTCGGAAATAAAGTTAAATTGTAACATTGTCAAAAGTGCTAACATGACAATGCATTGACAGAAACACAAACACTGATTGTCACCTTAACTTCTCATCCCTAGAACAAATATTATTGTCTTGTTTTTTTTGCAGAGTGTTAAAGACAGATTATGATGTGGTGTGTGCTTCGGGAACTGAAACAAACAGAAAGCATGCAATCTGGGAGGACAATATGTATGAAAATCTGAAAACTTGAGGCTACACTGGGAGGTTTAGCAAGTATACATTAGGCTCATTCCCACGCCTCATCCAAAGACATCCTGCCCTCCTTTTCTTCCTCTTAAACCTTTTCTTCCTCTCATACTCCAATCTTCAGTATTACCTTCTCTTCATTTTGTCACCAGAGAGAGAGCTCATCTTTGACCTTCAGCTTTAATTTTTAAGAGAACAGTTTTACCACATTTAAGTAAAAATGATTGGGCGATGGTGAGGCTTGTTAGGGACCTTTTTTAAGTGTTTTCTACAACTCTTTATAAGAAAATAGTTCCTTTTTAAGAGGGATTTTTGTTGGCGACAATCAGTATAGCTTACCTCTTTCTGCTTTTAAGGCGTCTGGTTTTAGGACCTAAGGCATATTTTCATATAAAATCTCTAATATTGTCAAAAGCTTGCTTTTACCTGTCATCTCTGAAATGTAAGTGTTTCTCAGTGAAGGGACTTTTTACCTATGAGAGTTCTCCATTATCTATAAGGACAGAGGCAGACATTGTATCACTAATGGAAACTAGACTAATGAGGGGCACCGCACTCCAGGCAGAGTGCACACTTGAAATCCCATCCTGCTATTTCATAATGTGTTACAGGGCTTCAAACCACAAATGCCAGCTCGCCTCTAGAATGGTTGGGTGCCGGCTACATTACAGTTGGGATCATATAAACCACTGTGCTTTGAAACGTAAGAGATGTGAACGTGTGAAACTTTTCGTGAATACACCTGAAGGATAGGTTCACAAATTACTATTGTGGATTTTGTCCCCCATCGCTTATGTTGTGATCATATTCAGACAGGATCTTTTCACAGCCAGTATGAAAAGGAGGAACACTTACAGAGACCAAACACTGCTTCAATGTGCAAATAGCCAAATGTGTTTGTTTTTTTAAGACAAACATGAAAAGATATGAACCTAACCTTTGAAAAATGTCTGGGGGGGTTTTAAAGATTTTTGTTTTTAAACTGAAAACAAAAAATTTATGACACACGATTTGGATTTACTTATTGTCTTTTGACAAAAGTACATTATTTTAGTTAGTTAGTTTACTTATGAAAAGTAACAAATGTTTAGTCTGAAAAAGATTTTTGGATATTTGATATATTCATATGAATATTACTACTTGAGCCTGGAAGCTCCTCCTTGGGAATTAGATTAGATTAGATGTTCTAGATATTGTCCACAAATTGAAATTCATTTTGCAATAGCTATTTGTCAAAGTAATCGTGAAGATGAAGAGCTGCTGCTCAAAACTCCAGAAAGTAAGTGCTAAGATTATTTTGTAACATTGCTCCCTGTTACGGCAGTCACATATCTTAAGTACACCAGACAAAAACATCCCCTACCCTCATGTGTATAAACCACACACTGCAGTTGTTGGTTTACAGTAATACCACATTTTCACTTCAATCCAATACATCAAACCCTTTTATCTGTCTTGCTGTGGTTAGCAGCTGCCAGCGGAGCTGCTATAAGTGCTGCCTCACAACACTATCAAATGACCTTCTGGACAAGCAGTTCAGCCAAAAAGACTCCAATGTAAAACTATCACAGCAGGATGAAACTCACTGGAGGTACGCATTGCATTACAGTTTCCATTAGCATTCGGTCTGGTCTGTCACAGACGTAAGAACTAAGTAAGAGCGAGAAGACCACTCACAGGTCAGGTATCCAATAGCAGGTCTGTCGGCACGGTAACGGAGAGGCCCTCAGTCGATCAATAAGTTGAAACTGAGTCAAACAAGGATGTGAAACTGGACACAGTACATCTCACACTTAGAAATGATAGAAAGCTCTTCTCTCCTTTGGTTTCGTGTGTGTGCGTGTGTGTGTGTGTGTGTGTGTGCAGGTATTGTTATAATCAAAGACAGACATTTGGATCACACAACAGAGCAGGTATACATCATACAGTTAAGCACCTGAAACACACACACACACACAACCTCATCACATCATTTGTTCTCTCTCCGTCCATTTACCATCTGTTGTTGCTGCTGTAAGGTTTAATTCAGCCGGGTCATTACGCATTCAGCTCTTTTTTTTGTCCAGTTTGTTTGAATTATATTTTTGCCCAAGGCATCCTGGCTTGATTTTGATTGAACTCAGCATTACCCATATGATACTATCTATCAACAAACGCACTTTCGATTCAATTTTTATTTTCTTCACTCAGGGGAATTACATTTCTTATTTTGATATGAGAAACCTTTACCCAAAGCAAGGGGAGATGTAAACCATGATAGGCATTTCATTATTTCACATTTGTCATGCAGTCACACTGATTATTTTAAAGGTCATGCTGCAGATCTTTTTTTTTTTACAGTTCATTTTTGTTTAAATTCCTCCATGTTGTGCTCCAGCTCTGGCCTCATGCTGCCATCTATACAGTCTGTTTCTCTCCCTTGTGTTGGAGTGTAGCTCAGCAGGGTGAGCGCAATAGCTCCAGGGTTAGGGGCTTTGATTTCTTCAAGGGGGCATGTATTCTAAAAATGTTTACTTCTGGTACAATTCTTCCGAGAAATAAATTGTCAATTCTTCGTCCTGAGACTTCACTGCTTTGTTGTCTGCACTGTCAACTGTCAGTCACAGGATTTTCTGCTGATGAGGTTTAGTCTCTGTAGCTGGAGCTGTTTGTCTACTCAGCTATAACTACGCATGCTGATAAGAATGTGTAATTTAGCACTCCAGATGTCTTTACAAAATGTCATGGCTACGATTGTATTGTATCAAAGTTAGGGGGTGCTTGGAGAAAGTCAGTGTACTGTACAGCATAGGATGACTTCACACTAAATGCTGTAATGTAATTTACATCGCTGTAATACAACTATTATCGCAATACTAAACCCAATTTAGAATGTTTTACACAACAGTGCGACGGTAAACAAATTGAACACCAGCTCACTACATATGTTTCTAAGGGTGAGAGCACCTGAAAGAGGGAACAGTCTCCTTATTAAGTTATTATAGTCCATAGAAATGCAGTGCTATGAGAATACATCCCTACTCTACAAACCTTCAAACTTTAGAGGAAACCCTTACAGATTCATATCTGAGGTCCTTATTATAATAAAGAACTCTAACCATGTCACCACACCTAAATGAAATATACAGTGAGAATGGTCTATTCCTGTTTACTGCACAGCGGCACTAATTAATGATAATTAATTTGTATGTTGCACATTGGTTTGGCTTATGTGAAGCTATTGTTCTGCACTTAAAGGATTTCACCTATTTGAAGCTAATGTACTTAACGGAGTTGTATCCTCATGATTGTTTGCACTTATTGTAAGTCGCTTTGGACAAAAGCATCAGCTAAATGAACTGTAATGTAATGTGGACTGTAGGCTTACTATGTTGCTAATTTGCTGATGTACAGTACGTATGTGGCCGAACTCAACTCTCTATTACTAGCGTTCCAGGCTGAGTTCACAGGCCCGTTCACAGGCCCAGTGGGGATATATAAGACGGGTAGAAGTTTACTCGTGTCACATCAAGCATTATGTGAAGGCACAATAGAAAAACTTTTCACCTCCCAAAGGCAATTATAGAGGACCAATACGCATCATAATAAATAGATGAATAAACCCAAGTCCTATCCTGCCACTGGTAGGTTTATACTGCACATAAACGGGGAAACAATTAACACAGAAAGGAGTTGAAACCCAGAGCAACCCCATTTCACACGTCGATGAATGCATTTGACTCCCAGCTAACTGCTCTGCTGTATGTTCCCCTTCTCTCTTCCATTCCTCTCTGAATCAAACAGAAATGTTTTTGTCCAAGTCAATAATGAATGCTTGGATGCTGTGAGGTGCAGTCCATATGCTCACACTATTTTTGGAGAGAATCTTCTCTCTTCACTGTCGGTCATGTTTCTAAACTCCGTGTTTTATTTGTGTGTGTTGCAGGTTCCTCGGTGTGCCCCCTGGCAGAGGTAGTTGCCCACTGACTGGCCCGCTGCCCTTTGACCTCATCTACACTGACTACCACGGCATGCAGCAGATGAAGCAACACATGGGGCTCTCACTCAGGAAACACAAGTAAGTGGATGTGCATCGTTTTTTGAGTGCGTTTGAATTCGAGTATCTCACTGTATGTGTGTCTCTAGGTGGCTTTGTCTCAGCAATTGTCCATGTAGGCTGGTACGTTTATAGGCTGTGTTTATGGATTCATTATTGCTGATAATAAAGTTTACATGTCTCTATTTTGATGTCTGTAAATCATTCAGCTTGTTAAATTCACACACTCCTGCACAAACACACACATATATATACGCCGTCTCCCTCTGACAATAAGTCAAACATGATTTTGCATGTTTTGATGTAATGGAACAATATCACAACACACAAACTGGCACTGCACCACCTGTCATGCACCTTCACGCTTCACAGTAAGAATTATATAAATATCACAAGTAGTACAAGATTGGAGGCATGTGAGAAATTGACAACTCAACATGCATGCACATTGGGACACATGCACATCAGTTTGTGTGCCGACCGATTTCCAATCCAACAATGTCTTCGCAGCTTATCTTTGTCGATGCTTTGTATGAGTCCCACTGTCAGCAGCAGGGTGCCGATTAAACACAGAAAGGAGAAGAGACAAAGAGACGAAACAGGAGACATCTGCCTCGTGAGAAAGAAGAAAGATTAGTGAGACGTTAAAAAGAAATCGACTGAGAGCTCTTATTGCGCCGTTACGAAAGTGTGCGTAATGGCTTTTGGCATTGCTACAAAGATGGAACAACTCTGAAACTAGGCCATGACAGTCGTGAGACAAAGGCAACAAAACAGTAAAGTAACACCCAAAACAAGAACTTAAAGTGCCACAGTGTGTTTGAATTAAAACATTAGCTGCACAACCCTGCAGAGCACAGCAATACAAGCTCATATTATCTTCAGAGGTATTCCATGTTGTTGCCTCAGAAACACATAAGATTGAAAGTCCAGCTGGAGCCATGATCTCTCCGGCCCCTTAACAGCTTGCAGCCACCTCCCTCTGTCCCACTCTCATCTTTCCTGGTCCAATAAATTGGCATCTCTGTCTACCCCCTCTGTGTGTGCTTGGAGCAATTGACATTGTGCTTTTCTTGTTCTTGCTCCCAGCCTAAAGAAGCAAAAATGAAAGATAAAAGAGGAAAGGGCATGTGTGAGTAGGAGGCCAAATAAAAGTGAAACATGGAGAGGAAGAGATAAAACAGTGAAAGTATGTGGGGAGATGGCAACAAAGGAGAAAAGAGAGAACGGAGGTGGAAGGTGTCTGGAGTTAACCTGACGCCACATATAAAGGACCGCTCCATGTATTTTTAAAATCCAATTATGAAAGAGAGGAAATGCATTGCGGGTGGGCTCGGGAGCTATTTTCTCAGCACACACCCTGTTTTGCTGTGTTCTTTCTTTCTCATGATTTGTCTCTCACACACACACGCACACAATTCCCCCAGACAAGATGCCAGTCAGCCAGCAGTCTGCACCTAATTGCTTGCTGATGTCAGCAGTCCTACCGCTCCGTCATTACAATGTGAAGTCTTGATTTCTGCTTTCCCTAACAGAATGTGACTTTAAGTGTTTGTGAGAGACGCTCTTTTGTTCCCCCAGAAGCTCGCGGTGAGGGAATTATCTGAATATTTCAGCAAATACGGATGGAACGAGGTACATCTATCCTCACTTACACGAGAGGATAGGCTTCACTGATTGTATGGAGAAGAATGCACAGGATATTCAATTATTTGGTCTGGTGCAGATTTATTGTACACACTACACATTTACAATCAGGTGTATGACATGTAATATACACTTGTAATTTGTATTGATCTACAGTAAAGGACAAACGACACTTCTTTATATATTTCCCCTTTCCGGTATTTACCTTTGCTATAATTTTTTTTACCTATCGTGCCAAATCTCCTCCTCCATTTATCTTAACCCGACAATTCCACTGTCCCCAGAGGGTTAGAACAGATCAATGACGCATCTAATCACCTCTTACTCCCTCACTCTCTCTCGCTCGCTCGCTCGCTCGCTCGCTCTGTCTGTCTCTCTCTCTCTCTCTCTCTCTCTCTCTCGCTCTCTCTCTCTCTCGCTCTCTCTCTCTCTCTCTCTCTCTCTCTCTCTCTCTCTCTCTCTCTCTCTCTCTCTCTCTCTCTCTCTCTCTCTCTCTCTCTCTCTTGCCTCGTCAGGTTAGGCCAGTCCAGTTGAGCCCTGTGTGCTGAAAGGCATCATTAATCAAGTGCTCTGAGCTTTGGGCCTTTCAGTTTCCTTTAATTACTTTAGTTTTATGTTCCCACTGACACGATGCTGCCCTGTCCGCCGTGTTGTACTGTTTGTGTGATTGTGTTCGTGAATGTGACGGTGTTTGAGTGCACGTGTGCTGCCGTTAAAGATGCTGAAAGCCGATAGGAGATAGTCTTAAATCACACCCACTCATCTGATAATAGGACGAGCACATTGATTTCCTTTGCATGCGGAATTTACTGCTCTGAAAGAGGCGTATCGGAGAAGATGTCCAGGGGAAGGCCTGAAAGAAAATAATCAAAGACACGCAAGACGAGCTAGAGTGCCTGTGCTTCCCTGGAGGCTGCGCACTCTTTAGGGACACATCACTAACTTCAAGCACTTTATATTTTTCAGTAGCTGTTTGTTTGGATTATGGTAGAGTTGGCTTAATACTTCTCCCAGGTGAGATTCTCCACAACAAAGTTGAAATTGTCTTGGGGTTCCTGTTTGTGGCCCATGCAACAATGATGTACTGTTGCTTCAGCGAAAAAATATGAATGTGTCTTTTCTTTATACAACAATGATGAGAAAAGGAGATAGTACACGATAACAGAGGATAATAATGACCGTCTGACATTTTAGCTGCGGGGCTCATAAAATAAATCTAGGAGAAACACTGTACAGATCCTAAAGCTCTGCGTAGCCCTGCACTAAAATCATCAACTTCTCCTCCAGATTTACCCTAGATTGATATTAACGGAAGAAAGGAAAGATATCTTTTTCTTGTCACATGAGATGTGGCGCTCGCTGCCTCGCATACACCTGTGGTGGGGGTGGGGGGGTCATGTGTTCGGTGTGTGTGTGTGCATGTATCTATCTATCCACGGTTAATCTTGCATACTACTAGACCCGTCAGCCTAACATGTTTTGTGCTCATTTATGACTGCATGCTCAAGGACCTCTCACGGTTGTGAGGGTTAGGGTTACAATGTTTGACTCTATATTGACTGTTTTATTCCGTCTCCTCGCTCCTCTTAACTGGGCGGTAGGGGCCGCAAGTGATCGACATCTGCTTCAGTAACAAAATGCATTTTCGGCTTTGCTAAAACAAGGCTTATACAGTCTGTCGCAGCCAGCCCACATTTTGAACTTTGTCGTGGCTGAAAAACGTACATCCATGGACAAGTTTGGTCTCGGTCAGAGCACTCCGAACATCTGCAGATACATTTCATAACCGATACTAAAGTTAATCAGGATACAGATGAATCCCTGTTTTTGTTATCTTCGCCACCATCCTGACTGTCAGCCTGGTGGAGATCTGCATTTTTCTGTGTTTCTTCACAAGTCTATTCAACATGTCTTTAAACCGCACTCTATGAGAGCACATCACCTTTATGTTAACAAAAAGTCATACTTGATGTGCAGTCAATGATGAGGTCCTGTGGCCATTGTTATCTATCAATTTCTTTCAGTGCCAGGACATCATCCAACTAAAACAGAGGCAAAGTACCAAATTAGTAATATCTCAGTATTAATGCACACCAAATTGTAAAGAACTCAGAACACCATTTAACAAACTATTTACAATGTTTAATGAAAGAACACTTGACATTTCAATGTTGACAGTATATGTATAAGGATATTAGCGTATAGATACTACTACATAGTAATATATTACATGACAGTGTATGTAATAACACGTACTTATACATACAATGGATGCATGGTCTGGTTTGAAGATTGCTAAATTGCCTAGAGGTTGTTTTTCATCTTCATTACTTTACACAATGACCAAACAAAATCAATAAACAGAGACATTTCAAACTCAATTTCATCACCCATGTCATTGGGACAAGACAACTTAAGGGTGTCATAGAAGAAGACTTAACAGTTACACTTTGTGTATAAAAGTCTGTGTGATGTCTTTATCATGGTGTCTCTCTAAGGCTGTAACTGCTTTTTTTTATCAATAGTGAAGCAAACAAGTGAAAGACAGATGAGATGAGACTAAGAGGGACACAGAGGAACCATCAGCTAATAACTGCAGTGCATTATTCACTCAGTATTAAAGGAATATCTTGCATCTCACTCTACCGCCGTGTTAGGTGTAGCATGTTGATGTGGGCGAGTTACGACGGCTCCGCTGACTTAAAAAAAAAGATTGCTTTAAAGGACTAACTCCTCATTGAGCCGGGTAAAGCATAATTAAAAAACAGCTTAAAATGAAAGTGTCTGTTGTTGTCCAGTCAAATCTTGGGTCGTCTTACACCCCTAAAGCTGAAGCTGTGGGTGACAACACACCACCGTGCCATATTCCCTTCACCCTGGAGGACTGAGCCTTGCTGAGCAGCCGTTTAACCCAGATTAGCCTCATACTTTGATCTCCCGATAGATATTCAGCTCAGCTACTCCTCCGCTTATCCCCTCTTCCTCCTCTCCTTCTTTTTTTTCTTTCCCTTCGGGGAACTCTTATCTGCGGGCAGAAACATTTTCACCAATTCAGAGCTGGCGATATGTGATATGCGCAGGTTTGAGAGAGGCAGGAAGGGAGACAGGCCAGAGACAAGTGAAACTAACATTTGTTATTAATCATTCATTGTCAGCTTTCTGTGACCCTTTCAAATAGACACACAACATTTGCCGCATAATCTCATCCTAAACGCCTCAAAACAAGGCTGCACAGATTAGTTTGTGTTTTTTTACTCTTGCAGATAAGCCCATTTTTACGAGCTCCTTCTTAGATATATCATTGTCAATTTATCGGTTGTCCTGCCATTGCTATTGACAGACATAACTATATGGACAAAAGTATTGGGCGACTCATCTTAATCATTGAATTCAGGTGTTTCATTCAGTCCCATTGCCATAGGTGTATATCATCAAGCAGCTAGCCATGCAGTCTGCCTTTACAAACGTGTGAAAGAATGGGTCGTTCTAAAGAGCTCACTGAATTCGAACGTGGTTCTGTAACGGGATGCCACCGTTGCAACAAGTCAGTTCGTGAAATGTCTTCTCTCCTAGATATTCCACGATCAACTGTAAATGGTATTATTGCAAAGTGGAAACGTGTAGGAACCACAGCAACTTAGCCACGAAGGTTCAGACCACGTAAAGTTACAGAGCGGGGTCGCCGAGTGCATAGTGCGTTAAAGTCACCAAAGCTCTGCCGACTCAATAACTGCAGAATTCCAAACCAGCTCTGGCATTAATATCAGCACCAACATCTTAATGCTCCATCTTAAGTCATTTTGGACAATTATATGCTTCCAACTTTGTGGAAACAGTTTGGGGACGGCCCTTTTCTGTTCAAGTATGACTGTGCCCCAGTGCACAAAGCAAGGTCCATAAAGGCATGATGGGATGAGTTTGCTGTGGAAGAACTTGACTGGTCTGCACAGAGCCCTGACCTCAACCCCATTGAACACCTTTGTGATGAACTAGAATGGAAATTGTGAGCCGGGCCCTCTCGTCCAACATCAGTGTCTGACCTCACTAATGCTCTTCTGGATGAATGGGAAAAAGTTCCCACAGACACGCTCCAACATGTTGTAGAAAGCCTTCCCAGAAGAGTGGAAGCTGTTATAGCTGAAAAGGGGGCGCCAACTTCATATTAATGTCTATGAATTTGGAATGGCATGTCATAAAAGCTCCTGTAGGTGTAATGTGCAGGTGGCCCAATACTTTTGTCCACATAGTGCATCTTGGAAGTGTCAAACAAGATTGGGGTGTCCCCTTGTCTCAAGACTTGAATGTCCTCAGAGGACTATTGTTGTTTTCTGCAACAAAGCCCTCTTTCATACCGTCTCCTGAATATATAAAAACAATCACAGAGGGACCAAAGCTAATTGCTGCTCTAGGAAATTGTGAACATTACAGGTTAGAGAGCCAAAAATCTTGTTTGTAAGTGGGTTACATGCAAGACTGGCAATGCATTAGTAGAGGAGTTCGAGAAAGAAGCACTGTTAAGTGCCTTGAATGCAGAACACATGGCATCTTATTCAGATAGTTACAGTGCAGCAATAATACAGGAATGAAATGACACTCTTGTTTTATAGCTGTCAGACAATAAGAATCAAAGTTTGTATGTGTATAGTGTATAGTGTATAGTAGGGAATCTATCATTGAACAGACAGGTAAACCAATGTCTGGTCTGTGAGCAGCTTCAAGAGAAAAACAACAAGACATGTTGTATTTGAGTAAAGACGTGGTTAGAAAATCTGTGTGATCAGAAGTCTCTAGAGGGAACGCTGTGATGTGAAAGAGTCACGTGACAGAGACAGCCGATGTCATTGATAGATTTGTAGCCTTGCTAGCTAATTTTACTGTAAAGTCTCAGGCGGTAAAATGTAATCTAAATGTAAAGAGACAACGCAGATATTCTTAAACGTTTCAAATATTGCAGTATTACCATTTTACAGTTCTGTTATCACAACATTGTGTACTAAGGGGTCAAGTAATTTTCTAATAAACATTCCATATTAGTGCTGTACCCATCTCTAATGACATGTTTATCAGACACATCAATTATCAGTTTTAATGACGTACTTATTTGAAGGCAACAATTGTTTCTGACCAGTGACTAAATGAAATAATGGAAATTAGACACGAACAAGAACACACGCAAGGTGGAGGGAAAAGTGGCTACAGTGAAAAGGTAATGCAATGAACGTCAGTTATTTAAGATGTCTAAATATAATAGGAAAGTTACACACAGAGTTATCTGCCAGGAAAGAGTTTCACAGCTGAGTAAGTGGACTCTGCCACCTTTAGCTCTTGTTAATCCCCCTGAGCTAACAGACTGGCCAGATTTGTGTGTGTGTGTGTGTGTGTGTGTGTGTGTGTGTGTGTGTGTGTGTGTGTGTGTGTGTGTGTGTGTGTGTGTGTGTGTGTGTGTGTGTGTGTGTGTGTGTGTGTGTGTGTGTGTGTGCGCGCGCGTCACAGCCTAAGTGCTCTGCTGTGCTACTAAGCGTTCACCTGGAAGCCCTTATTAGTATCCTATCACAACTCCAACCTCTAAACCTCAAAGGTTAGGTTTTATTCTTGTCATTTTCATGTCAAGCCTCCCACACTGCACTTGGCAAAGTTATGTACTATTATTTGTACTGTTGTGATAAATGTTGTTGACATTTTGTGCTGTTGGTAGTTTTCTGTCATTAAGCCTGTTCTGTTATCAAATCTGGGAAAAGAATGATTTATACCACACAGGGCAAAACTTGAAAGTGCAAGACAGATTTGTGCTGCGACTTGGATTCAGTTTTCGCTCACAATCTGCGTAAACCTAGCGTGTAATTTAGTCAGCACATGGCACGACCATTCATGCATATCCTGCAAGTGAGGCAGAGCTCAGATTTGTCTGAGGTCACCAAGCCCAGAAAAGAAATGAAAATGCTGTGATGCAGATTCAAGGTTTCTAATTCTCAGCAGCACCTTAAAAATGTGTCGATGACTTGGAAAAATTGCAATTAATGCTGTAATGAGACAGCGATAAAGTGACATACAACACACACAAAATACTTAATGTTAGGTAGTGATATCCTAAATATCCGTCATGAAATTGCTAAATATAATTACACATGATAAAGAAGCATCATGTGTAATTTGTGGTTTCCAATCAGTTGCTAATATTTTAGCAACACTTTATTTTAACCAAACCCCATTTAGCAGTAATTGGCCTTATGTTAACACTAACTAACAGTTTATTGCACTTTTAATATTCTTGCAAGCAAATAAAAGGTCATTTTAAGTGCTTATTATTTCGCTTATTGCTTGTGTTGGATCATTATTTTATCAACAATTATAACTCCATCTTGAATTATCCTTAACTGTACAAACAGGCATTGAACTTAATGTATAACATAGCTGTAATTACATATGATTATACACATGAAGAATAAATTCCATAGCAATAGGAACATTTTATTTTAAAGTGGTTGTGCTGTGTCTTCACAGATGTCACATCCGAGTGATTGACACGTTTGGGACGGAGCCAGCTTACAATCATGAGGAGTATGCAACGCTGCACGGCTACCGGACCAACTGGGGCTACTGGAACCTCAACGCCAGGCAGTACATGACCATGTTCCGTAAGAACAGAACTTCATGAACAACCATCTTGTCTGTTATAACTCTGAAGTGTCACACACACGCAGATCTGTCGCCAGTTTTGACAGTGTTTTCACTTTCTTTGACAGGTCTGGCTGCTTGTTCACATTATTTGGAGTAATGTGTCTAATGCAGCTATTTTCAGCAACACCACAGCTTCCACCTGCATCTGTTCTTTATCACTTTTGCTTTTCTTTTTTTTCGCTTGTTACACTATATGTCGGATCTGCTGTTTTTTAAACCCCTCTTTGTTGTCTGTCTGTTGACTACTTAACTCTTCTGCTCTCATATTGAACAATGTCATACTCTTTCAGCTTTACTTGGCACTCAACAGCAGGCTCATCATAAAGTCAATATGTGACCTACTGTAGATGCCCACGTTTCACACTGTCCTAAGCAATTACCACTGACTCGACCTTTATTAACTGCTTCATACTTGTAAGAGTGCAGCAGGAGCCATAATATATTACTTTTAATTCATTATATAAGAATGTACACAGCAAAAAATAAAAAATAAAATTGGCATTGACTCTGAGGATGCAGTAAAAAGCTGTAAAATCATGACTGTAGTTGGTTTTGATAATGTAAAATTAAAGTTGGTAATTGGAAAACCATTTCAGTACACCTTAGTACTGCCAAAACCATCTCAGCCTCACATAGCCAACAGCGGCTGGCTTTATGACAATCACTATTAATAATACTTAGAGAGCCGATAATCATTGAGTTAGCCATTAAAGTGAAGCAAACAAGGATGTATTGTGCTTTTTCTGTCTTTCTTCAATATCTCTCTCTAACAATTAAACTTTCTTCCTCTCCTTCTTTATTGTTTTCTCTCTCTTTACTACTATCCGGCATTACCTTACTACTCTCACACACGCACACAGCGCACACACCAGACAACTCATTCATGGGCTTCGTTTCGGAGGAGCTGAATGAGACGGAGAAGAGGAGCATCCAGCAGAACAAAGTCAACAACATGGCCGTGGTGTACGGGAAAGAGGCCAGCATGTGGAAGGTACACACAACAAATCACTGTTTAATGTTTGCATGTTCCATGTAGATTAATTTCCCGGGGGGCCAAAAAGTATATACATAAAACACACCCAGTACATACTGTATATGTAAGCAACCATGACAATGTTCATGTACACATGTATATGTAAATACACGTACGTTCGTGCACACAGCTACACGCATACACGTAAAACAAACATACACATACATGGAAATGTTTCTCTGTTAACATCATTCTGAATTCCTCACACAGCAGCAGTCTCTTTCCACGCTGATACATGCACACTCACACACACACACAATACGCAATTTACTGCAGTGTAAACAGTACACCGCTGTTTGCACCATTACAGCTCAGCTTCATGCAGGTCTATATATACAATTGTACATTTTCCTCTCAAAAGCTTCCCGCTTGTTCCTCTGCATATTGTAAGGCGGCACAGTTGTGCCTCCATTGTTATAATGATTATAAAGATGTTGTTCGCTGCCAGTACTTTCCACTGTTTCCCTGGGTTTCTTTATAGTTGTGCCTTGTGAGAGACGAACGCAGACTGTAGATGTGGGGGGGGGTTTAAAAGTATTGTAACATAATCTACAAAAGCCTGGTGAAAATGTACAGTAATGGGTACATTTAGTCTGCTCTCTTTTCTCTCTTTTCCCCATTGTTGTATTCTTAATCTAAATTTTTCTCATCTGTCTCTTTCTTTCTGTCTTTCCCTTCTCGTGCTGAATCCGGCTCGATACTCATTAGCTTCAGGTAAGAGACAACATATTCCACTTAAGGGCAATTCACAGCCTATGCATATACATATGTAAAGAGACACAAGTTACTCCGAGCTGTTAACACATCAAGGAATACACGCATGCATTTATACAAACACCATTTTTGTCAGGGTTGAATCCAGAAAAGAGATTTATGAGGGAGCTACTGGTTGCAAGTGGACTCGACTGCATCGCAGCATTCCCTCCTCATGAGTTGTATGTACAACAGTGATTATATTTGTATCCTCTTACATGTCAGAAGGCAGCCAGTCATTTGAGGGATGTACGTTTTGTGTTGTAACAGGGAGATTCAGTTTCTTATAACTGATAACATGCCTTGTTAATGCAGCACTAATGATGATGTTGGTCCTCTCGAGAACAAATTGCACAGCACAGAATGATGGAATAATAGCTATAAATAAGTTGGGAGCCACCTTGTTCGTAGCTATTATTTCAGCATTTTGTGCCTCGCTTGCTACAAATGAGAAACTTGCTTTTGACTACGTCTGTCTGAAATCTAGGACCCGTCGTTTCCTGAATTAATCTTGTGTGGTCAATCCACCACCGTTTTCTTTGTAAACAACATATGTGGCACGCGAGAACGGTTAGTTTGACAAACGTACAAACATTACGCATTATTCCGACATACTGTGCAAATCGAAAGCAACATGGTAATGTCCCGCAAACAGTTTTCTTAAATCTACATAAGTAGAAATGAGGTGAGGGCTAAAAACCAGTAGAGCAGAACATACTTATTACTAGTCCTAATCCAATGCATGTTGACAGAGTAAGCTTGGACATGGAGTGAGAGAAAGGGAGAAAGCGAGATAACTGCCAGTGCAGGTTATGGAATCCGCACCCTTTCCACACCCCGTGCGTGTTTCTCCTTCTGCTAATTCATGTTGTCTGCTGTATTTAGCGCTCGAGTTAATCTCCTAATTGGCTGAGAAAATCCTCACAGAGGAAGCTATCGATCGCTACAGCCTTCAATTACGGCTACGGGGGGAGGGGAGATCGGGCACACCACGGTACAGGGATACACCAGACAGCCGAGTCAATAAACTGGCCCAGGGTTACGCTCAATTCACATGATTCAGTTGTGGTTGTTAACTGTTGCTGGTTGGATTTTGTTCTCCTAATCATAAATGCTCAACCTTGACCTTGACAGGGTGCCTCTTTGACTCTCTCCTCTCACTCACTTTAATGACTAATACTCTAGAAAAATGAACTGATGAAGGCAAAGCTATGAGTAAATTCCCACAAGCCTTTTTGTAAAGGAGATACCTGTCTGCTGAACGTAGCACTGACATTCTTTTTTTAAATAAGCTGCTGTGTTCACAAAGAGATCATATCATATTACAATTAATCCAAAGGATTTCAACCCATGTGCAGGGAAGCCTCTCACTAGGTGGTAGATTAAGCAGGGTACAACTATCAGATGTATATCCAATATGTGCCTGACAAATAAAAAAAACCGTAAGAAAACAGGGGAGTAGTAGCAGTACTAGAGAGAGGTTCAGGGATTTTACCATTCACTGCCTGCAGCAGTTAGTTAGTTAGCAGTTAGAAGGACTGTCATAAAAAAAAGAAAAGAAGTCTAACCTGCTGATTTCCAAGTGAAGAGGGAGACGAAGCTTTTAGGTTTGTTTTTCCTGTTTCCTGTCGCATTTTCGTCTGAAGAATTCTTAATGAAAATGATCTGAAAACGCTAGCGTAGTATATGTAAAAGGTGTTTTTGTTTTACAGATGTATTCACCGCGCATACGGTCTTAGATTTTGAGACAAACATGGATACACTATACTGTACTGTACAAACATACTGAAGCCCAGAGACAAAACAAACACAGCACTCTGTACTTTGACGCAGATTAATATTCCTCTCTGTGCTGTTTTTTTTTCCGTACACCCTCCTCTCTTCACCCTTCACCCTCAATCTCTCCAACCCATCTCTTTCCCTCCTCTCTCAGCAGGGTAAGGATGGTTTCCTGCAGATTCTCCACAAATATATGGAGGTCCACGGCACAGTGTACTATGAGACCCAGAGACCTCCGGAGGTCCCGGCTTTCGTGAAGAACCACGGCCTGCTGCCCCAGCATGAGCTGCAGCAACTGCTGCGCAAGGCCAAGGCAAGACAGTGAAGACAATATTACCATCATACATACTTTATCACATGAATTCTCACCGCTGGTGTCCTTCTCATACATAATGGACTCCTCGTCTACAGCTTCAATTTAGTCTTTTATCCAGAAACTGATTTTGGTATACACACACACACAACGCGTTACAATACTGATTTAAAAACATGTTGAAGCTTAATTTCCTTAATTACTAAATAACATGCCTGGTTGTTCTTCTAGCTCTTCATTGGCTTTGGTTTCCCCTACGAAGGCCCGGCCCCTCTGGAAGCAATAGCCAATGGCTGCATCTTCCTGCAGCCCAAGTTCCACCCGCCTCACAGCTCGCTCAATCATGAGTTCTTCAGAGGAAAGCCCACTTCTAGAGAGGTAAGCTCATGACGTTTATTATATGCATGTGCAGACGGCACGTGTTCGCTTGATAAGAGGCTGGAACATGGACGTTCCTGGTACAATGGCAGTGCATTCTTCAAAGCCCTCAAAAGAAGAACATCGTCCAGATGCTACGTTGAATGGTCGATATGCTTGCTCGGCTCTAAATGTATCAAACTACACACTCTCGTAAAATGATCGAGATATGCATTTAAAACAATAAAAATACTTTATAATTAGTGACAGCATCCTCATTAATGTAAGGAAAGGTTAAGGAATAAGCAAGATGATCTAACTCCCCGCAATTGACATTTACTTTAGACACGTAGAGCTCTTACTGTTTGCCCTGCATGTGTTTTCTGTAGGTGTCCTCCCAGCACCCGTATGCAGAGCAGTACATCGGCAGACCTCATGTCATGACGGTGGACTACAACAACTCGCAGGAGTTCGACTCTGCCATCAGGGAAATCATGAGGACCAAGGTACTGTTACCCACTAAAACTCACAAGGATAGAAACCCAGACGTGTACAAAGTATGCCGTTGCTTTCAATTCTCTCTGATGCAGCTACGTTGTCTGGCTAAGATGTTAAATTGAAACTGAAAAGCCTTTTCTATCCATTCAGCTTCTCCTACAGTCAAGTCAGTCATCTGCATAATGAATGTGACGAGATGTTCTGCACTGATATCTCATGAAATCATACTCATTTGAATATGAACACTGGGTGCTAGCTGAGATCGTATCAACCAGGCCCCTGATGTGAATCTGTTTGGCATGAAATGAGAAGATAAACTTTAATTTAAAAAAAGAATACAATTTTGCAACATCAGAGTCTATTCTTCGGCTCAGTGAGGTTAGCTTTTAGTCTTTTTCAGTTTTCTATGTTTTCCGTTTGCCATCAGAGAGCTGTAGTGAAGTAACAGTAAAGTGCTGGACCTTGTTTAAGCGTTGTTTAAGCGTTTTTTAAACTTTCATACAACAGCACAGTAGCTTTGCCACATTGGCACTTTCCAGAGCGACTTTGCCAGTATGTAGGTAGCAGTCTGATATCTTTCCACTCGGGAAATGTGGGCGAACAGAGAATATGAGGATAGTAGGAACAGCCAAGAGTGGGAGAGAGGTTAATTAAGGAGTCTACCGGGAAGATTAAATCTTTCTGGAAAGCACGACAAAGGGGGAGAAAATGGGAAAAGAATAGAGAAAGAGATGAACATACAGACAGAGAATCAGAAAGATTCGGAGAGAGTGTTGAGGCCCAGATCGACTAAACGTCTGCATCGTCATTAAAATGAAAGACTTTCAAGTGCAAAATGTGTCTGTTTGGCTCACACAGCATTAACCTTTTACATCTCAAACTAAGTATGTTTACTAAAGTCAAGATTTCAGATCCATGAAGTACATGAAATTGACACTTTGAATGAGAGATTAAGCAGTGGATCACTATACTGCACATGGCTTTAATTGTCTAGAGAAAGCATTGCCTCAGGCAGTGCGCCACACGCCCACGCACAGATTCTGCATCTAGCGTCTTGTCTGTGTTGTCAGACAAGTTACAGTTCAGCAGCCCTGGCTGACTGCTCTGTCTCCGTCTGCACTGTCAGACCACTGAGAGAGAGCTGATGGACCCCTTCACACATCACTGGAGGCACAATGCCCCAGCAAACACACGCGCACACACACGCACACACACACACACACACACACACACAGTCAGATAATATTCTCCTCGCATTTATCTAAACGCGTACACAATTGGAGAGACACTGAAGGTGCACAGATCAGGCAAATCGGCGCACGGAGTCTTACCCGCACATTACAGCCATTCAAGACACTCAAACTGTGTGTGTGTGTGTGTGTGTGTGTGTGTGTGTGTGTGTGTGTGTGTGTGTGTGTGGGTGTGTGTGTGGAGGCTCATGTTCAGTCATGCAGGACAAAGCAATCTCTGACTGGCTGACAAGTCCTCATGTTCCTATAAATCCGTCCTTCATTTCATTCTTTCTTTCCTTCTTTTTTTCTTTCTCATCTTTGCTATTATTACATCCTTTCCTTCCTCTGTTCCTCTTTTCCTCTCTTTGTTTCCTTGAGTCTTCTTCCTCCATCCTTCTGACCTGTTGTTTGCAGTGGAAGACCTTTGCACAATCTTTGGCCAAATTGAGGTTCAATATTCCATGCCACATTTGATGTTGCTTAGCATATGCCTTAATGGAAGATGAAAACCACATGTGTATTGAGAAGAAATTGCAATTTCTCTCTTTTGTGGTGAAATTCTTCTTGAGGCCGCTCCTGTGAATGGGAACATGCAAAGCCCCCTTGCCTGGTTCAGTAAAGAGAAGTGACAGTAAAAAAAAAAGAGGAACACAGTTACAATAGATTGTTTGAGGTTGTGTGTCTGTCCCTCCTGTGCACGTTTTTACTTTCTGCTTTCAGCTTACAAAGTAGATTAACATAAGGCTTTGATCAGATTTTGCAGCGCTCGTAACTTTTTAAAATTGCATCATGCCTGCATACTTGCTTTTCAGTGATTTTCACTTGAAATGGGCCACGTCTGATTTCACACATGGTTGAACATCAGACTGCTTTGATTTCAGATTGGAAATGCAATTTAGTGAGTCGTGTATCATTTACAAAGGAATTTTCTTTTTGCATTTTGGCATAAAAACAACTCACTTCCATCTCTGCTAGCAGCCTTTTAAACGTGGAGAAAAGTATTTCCATTTTTTACACTTTTTAACGCACGTAACAACTTCTTTTAAGTCAATCAAGCGTTAATTGACATTTTTATAGAGTGTGGCTGATTTCCATTTAAGATATCAACAATATAAAGCAGATTTTTTTAGCTAATTCAATTTGTGTTAATCCAAGCACTGCAGTTGGAGCCATATTACATTCTTCCAGTTTTGCGTCCGACAGTTTGTTAGCGTGTATTGAACTAGTATCAGCAAGAGACATAAAAGAATATATATAATATATATATAGCTCATCTGTAATTAGGCCAATAAAAAGTGTGCTTTAGTTATAAAACCAGCGCATCACGGCAGGCGATGATCTATTGGTATGCAAGTAAAGCTTCATGAGTTTCCAAGCAGTGGCACACTGTGATTAGGCCTTTCAGAAATGTGACAATAGAAACATTCATCTGCTGAAATCAACAAGGAGAAGAAACAATGTGTTGCAATTAGAGAGAACAATGAAGTGGCAGCAACAAAAAGTCATTTTTGATATGTGCAAAATATGGAAATAATAACGGGGTGGGGGACTGTCTTTGTGTGTCGTTTTCAGGTTGAGCCATATCTGCCTTATGAATACACCTGTGAGGGGATGCTGGAGAGAGTTCATGCCTACATACAGCATCAGGTGAGGTCCAGTCCACAACAAGGCAAATGTGCAAAGAGTGCTGAACGAAACACACACAGAGAAATTATCTTGTCCTCCCTCTCGTACATACACTCCTTTCAACAGCCCTCAAACTCCCCTCTCTGCTCAATATTTCATATATGTTTATGTGTGTGTGTGGGTGTAGACCTGTGATTAATTTACATGCTAACTCTTATTACAAACAATGTTCCTGCCCTCCTGCTCTAAAGCAGATGATCTCCTGACACTAATGAGGAGGGATGCGTAAGGAGAAAGAGCAGAAGAGTGGGCATAATGATAGAGGACTGGGGATGAAAGAAAGATATTTTAAAAATAATCCCACACTAGATGTCCGACAAACTGCAGAGCTGTCTCTCAACCAACTTCGTCTTGATCCTGACTCGAAGCTGGTTTGGATACAGAAACTGTTTTTTGTGTTTTTTTAGCGAGAGGGCAGTTGCTGCTCTTTTGAACTTGCATGAGAGTTGAACATCTTTCAAATTGTCACCACAGCTTGTTGTGTGACTATGGCAACCACAGAAACCAAACGCAGGAGTAGTGTTCATACTGGCTGCAAAGAGGTCCCTTCCTAAACAGATCTCAATGTAAGTAATGGGGGACAAACTCCACATTTCTCTCTCCATGCAATAATACAATCCAAAGTTTAGCTCTAGCTACTATGACGTTTCAGAAGTCTGTTTCTTCAAATCAAGTGGATATCCCTTTTTGGTTCCCTTAGACCAGGTACAGTACAGTCCAATATGATCTCAAGTGGGCCGGACCAGGAAAACCATTGCAAAATAACAACACATTCTGAAAAAGTTCACAATTAATGAACAATTAATTTACAAAATTGATGGTGAACAGCCTGAGATGTCTCAATGATCTCTCTGCTACGACTAAAAAACTGTTTCCTCAAACCCTCCAACAATTGGTTTATCTTCTCTGTTCTCAGTTATCCTGGAAAGTTCTTGTATTTTTCACCATGGTGAGTCCTCTGTGACGAAATAGGAACTGGTCCATTGTAGTTGGAAAACCCGACACTCTGTTTCCACTTTTCTCCTCTTTGACGAAGACATTTTCCACCGGCAACTCTTGCAGGAATAGTAACCTGAGCTTGACAATCGTATGTGACGTAGCATGTGGGATCTATAACAGCATATCCAGCATAGGGCCTGCTACTGTTGTTGGGTGAGCGCGAACCCCCATGGAAAAAATAGCAGTGCATGTTATTGAAAAATTGTAATTGATGACTTCAGTTTTTATACTTTGCAAAGTCATCCAGTGAGCCAGATTGGACACTTTGGAGGGCCGGTTCTTTCCCTCGGGCCATATGTTTGACATCCCTGCCTTATACAATGTTTCCTTGCTGAGCTGCGGCAGAGGGAGGATCACCACTTGATTTGACTTACACAGACTGCTGGATATAAATGCATTTTTGCACAGAGCAATGACAGTGGATTAGTCTCCCATCACTGGCTTTGAATTTGCATTAGGACGGTATCTATTAAGGGCCATGGTGAACAAGAGGATTAGAGTATGTAAAGAATATATCATACATATGGCTATGTGAGTACCGTTCTAAGACAGACTTGAAAAAATGTGAATCTGTCCTTTAATATGCCTTTTCCCGAGGTGTTTTTCTGCCTATAAACATAATAAAAGTATTACTGTAGGTATTCCTCCAACAGTCTACCACAATAATATAATTGCACGAACTAATATTACTATATCTTTCATCTCCAGGACTTCTGTGCCCTCGAGCCTCCCTTCATTCCAGCCAACCTCTCCAGACAGGGGTCTGCTGGTGGCGGCAGGATTACAGGACCTCTGTTTGTGCACCTGCGCAATTCCACAGCCCTCGGCTGGGCATCCAATGTGACGGCGCCCCCCGCCTGGCCTCCTCTCAGCTCCCTCAGGCTGCTCGTATCTCAAGAGGGCCAGTCCTGTGTGGAGGCGTGCTATTCAGATGGTTTCATCTGTGAGCCCGCTCTCTTCCACTTCATCAACAACAAGGAGGCCCTGCGTAGGTACGTCAGCCTGAAGTCCATCAGAGTTTACTTGGAGCACACTTGGCTGAAAGATGCATACACACTTGTGTCAGTCAACAAACTTTACTAGAAACTTTAGAATCAACAAGTAACCCTTCTAGAGACACCACCATTGTTTTACCATTTATGAGGCAAGAAGAGAGGCGATTTCTACCATTAAATAAATCCTTTGTTGATACGTTTTGATACAGGAACAATTCGCAGTCTTTGGACTTATGTCATGCCCACAAATTGATGATGATTGTATGACGTCTCGTCACAACTTTTCTCAAAGAAAAACAACGCCTGTATATCTAAAAGGCTTCTGGTAGTTATACATCAGTATCCAAACCTACCGTGTTTTCTCCACTGCACGGACGGATAACGGATAACGGCTGAATCTCACCAAGTATTCCTTTAGTTTACTGTACCAGCTCCAGGCAGTTGAACCAAAAATGTAAGTTTCTGCCTTTTCGAGAGCTCTGAGACTGAAAGCCTGCTGGTGTTTGAGTCTCACTTCCAAACATCCCCCTACTGACTTTCAGCTTCGGCTTATGTTCGTTGCTCATTTCATCCTCCAAGTATCTTTCTTGTTTACTTCTTTTCTACCTGCCTCGTTTTACAGTGCCTCTCTCCTTTTAGTTTCTGTTCTGTTACTCCTCCTTGTAGCTCAGTTCTGTTCCCTGACACAAGTTATCTTTCTGACACTGACATCATACCTGCCTCGCTGTTGTTTATAACAGCTTTGTCACTTCTCCTTTAAATTTCATCGTTCTCTTTTTAAATTGGCCTCTGTAGTGTGATGAAAGTGAGGAAATGTCTCTTTTTTTCTGTCTTTTCTTTCAATTTATTCTGAGGTTATGCCAGTTCCACTTTCCTGTTACTTGTCTCCAGTAAAAATAACTTTTATTGCTAGTATTTTCTGAGTTATCCTTGCAAGAACACGACTTTAGGGTTCATACAGACCTCTGCTCCTCCGTTTCACGCCTCAGGTTGGAGGTGCAGTGCGATGTGGTCGACTCCGAGATCAACCACATCCTTCCAGCCTTCTCGGTGTTGCGGCGGGAGTGTGGCCTCCAGCGGGAACCCCTCCTCTTCAGCTGTGCAGGACATTCCCCCAAATACAGACGGCTTTGCCCCTGCAGGGACTTCCGCCGCGGCCAAGTGGCGCTGTGCAGAGACTGTCTATAATGACGGGACAGGTGAAGGACAGACACAAGAGAATTAGACACTGATTGGCGGGGGTGTGAAAGGGAAGGCACCCACAGGCCAGAACGGGTGTAGAGCTGTGACAAACAACAATGGTGCAGAGAGGCAGCTTTCTCCCAAAAAAACAGTAAATGTAGGATAATGAGGAACAGGCATGCATGGATTTGAAGAGCTAAAGGTAGGCCCGAATAGCTGCCAGGCTGTAAGTGAGGATTGTGTTTGTCTGTAGTTGTTATAACAGCTGTTAACTTGCTGGAGATGAAAAGCAGTAAGACTTTGTAGAACAGGGCTCCAATGATACCAGGTGTCATTACAACCAGGGGCAAAGGGTGGGTTACCATTCACCATGCCAACAAACTTTCACATTGAACCTCCGACTACAGGTCTAGTTTCTACATGAGGGTTGACCGGTGATATGATATACAAATATGCACTTGAAGAAGCGTGCGACTGCAGAGAAACTCAGTATTGGGACTATAGTGTCATTCCATGACAGAGTCTTCAAATATCCTGGCTTGGAGAAGGCAACCTCGGGTCAATATCCAATCTCCTCTCTGCACGTGGACAAAGGATGATTGACAACCGGGTTATCTCCCTCGCTTTTCCTCCCGTCCTCCAATGATGGACAGAGTAATTTATCAGACTGAACTCCAAGTCTGAGCCAACATCGTTCAATGCAATCATCTCTTGTCGCAAAAAAAAGAAAGGAGGCGGACGAAAGAGGACAAAAATAAAGGGTACGAGATTATTTTTCAATAAATAAGCCTTGAGAGCTCTCAACGAGATTTTTAAAGAGTCCTCCGGGCTATATGGTGGGGAAAAAATCATAAAATAAAAAAAGTCTGAACTGATCAAAGTGTTGAAGTGGGTTTTGTATTGCGTCTGGTCTTTACTGTGTTTGTTCTATTCTTGCTCCTTCACTAATCTGTTACAATCCTCCCACCATTCACATTCACCTCCATCAATCCGACTGCAGGGAGAAAGGTTAGATTTTCTTTATTTTTTCCACATGTAGGCAACAGCCAGCACAGGTCGAAGCTGTCGATAAGAAGTGAGGGAGCAAGTGACAGACGGGGGAGGGAGTAATCAGATTTCCAATGAATGTCCAGTAGACTACTTTGCTGAAAGGCAACAATGTCCTTTTACTTTTTGGAAAACTTTTTTTTCTCTGGATGCTGTCCAGTGGCATTTTGGGAAACGTACAAAATCAGTTGTAAAGATAAAAAGGCAGGTTTACAGAAACGTTCAGCAGCTAATAACAGTACTACATCACAGAATAACTGAAAAATGGACCCTTCTCAAAACCTGACCCCCGATGCCACTACAAGCTGTTGGAGCTAGCATGTCCACACTGTCACTTACTGCACTCCCTAAAAAGATATCACATTTTTGGAAAAACCAACACTGCACACACACACACACACACACACACACTTGCACGAACATATTGGCAATTGTTGCTGTTTAGATTATAAAAAAGCATGACTGGGATATTCCAGATGAAAATCACCTCGTAGCATCTCAGTCATGTTAGCTGTGGTCTTGAGTTTTCTTGAGTTTCTAATTAATAGCTTCATGTCTGTGTCCCAAATATTTGGCATATCTGTCCTCTTGTATTCTTCACTGCAAACAGAGACTATTATTAGTATGAAAACAAGGGCTTATTTTTGTTAATTTCTGCAATTTATCTATCTTCTTGAGTGAAATATTTACAATGATCATAAAAAAGCCCTTAGGCCCTGTCCAGAAAATCCCTTCTTTCTCTCCGTGAACTCTGCAAATCAGAGTCTGCTGCAGCCAACGTAAAGGTAAAGCAGTAAATAAATGTTATTCCTCTAGTATCACCTAATGGCAAATAAGGTTTAGGGAACTAAGACATTTTTGATTAAAGTAACAGATCAACCTTTCTTTTTGTTATCACTTCATATCAGTCCGTTCAATATAAAGATGAAGTAGGAGACGTTTAGCTTAGCTTTGCTCAGAGACTGGAAGCAAAGGGAAATGGCTAGTCCGGCTCAATAACTAAATCTGCCGACCAGCACCTCTGAAGCTCACTAATCCACGCCTTATATCTTATCTCTTCCAAAACCCATATTTTGAAATGACAAGGTGTGGTTTTACATAGGGGGGGGGGAGAGACTCCAGGAAGTCACTGCAAGAATGCACGTAAGCATTTTTCTCAAAATGTCCAATTATTCCTTTAAGGTTCAGGAAAGATTATGGACAGAAAATGTAATGCTTACTGTGTGCTGCACCTCCATGACCTCCACCTGCACTGTGAATCTCACACCACTTCCTGCTTTAGAATGTTTATAAATTAGCCACATTTGAATGTAATCCATAGGAGACCAGGTTTATGGTCTTGGTATCTGCAGCTAGTGTCTGTGTGATACTGTAGATGCAGGCACATGAAACTGAGCCATTGAAGGCTATGAGTATAGTTTTATTACAACCATCAGATTTTAATTTGAGCCTATAACAGCTTTCCAGCTCTCTCTGAAAGTCTATCTGCTCTCAGGGTGACTTTCAATCTTTACATAGAACTGCAGAGGAACCAGATGGGGAATATTTTCTGTTTTTGTTGAACCACCATCACAAAACCTTTTGACTTGCTTCTGAAGGACTGTGTGTGCTCGCATGCATGCGTGTGTGTGTGTGTGTGCATGTGTGTGCGTTGTGTAAAGATACACTGCACAGCATGAGCCTAAATGGTCCTCAAAATTCCTTCAAGCTATTATTCCAGCAGAATGTTTTTCTAAGCTGCAAATGTCCACTATTCATTTTGACTGAAGGCTCCATCCTGACAGAAAGACATAAAAAAAACAAGAAACAAACAGTGCATAAACATTTCATAAGTGGATTTAAATGTCTGGGCGAGACGCTTTGCTGCTCCGTATTTGTTCTCTGTCTTAGATATAAAATGCATTTCTTTGCAGCTTTACCAAGGAGACTTATTATTGTGCCATCAACTTCAAAACCTAAAAAAATCTTGAGCATTTATCAGTGTTATCATATAGTATCAAATGCTAATATTCACCACTCAGTATAAAGACGGGGAAAAGAACATCCACAAGAAAAAGAGTGGGAAACTTTATCTGATCACTGAGGGTGGAGCTTAATCAAGCCTCCTTCACTGAAAACTGTTCATCTGCCTTCGAAAGGAGGCGTGACTAAGACTCTAACTAAACAATTACTTTGAGGAGGAACGTACATGCACATTTTTAATTTCCTGTTTTTGTTGTCGTCAGATTCAACAGTTATGCTTCACATGCATGGAATCAAACTGACGGAGTTGAATTACCATCCATACATCTGATCTTACTCATCTGATCTCCGTCAGGATCGTGTGTGTGTGTGTGTGTGTGTGAGAGAGAGAGAGAGTGCGTGCGTGCGTGTGTGTGTGTGTGTGTGTGTGTGTCAGTCCGCAGCTAATCTCGCATAGCACTGGACCCATCAGCCTAATATCTTTTGTGTTCATTTATGACTATGCTCAAGGACCTCTCGTGGTTGCGGCGATTCACAAGTATTAAAAAACCTATTATACTGACTATTTTATACCCTTGTTGACTGCTAACTCTTCAGTCCTCTTAACCAGCTGGTTGGGGTTGCAAGTGATTGACAACAACAGTTTGGCTTCTTGTTTCCGATAGGGAATAGGAACTGTTCCTGTGCAGATTTCCACACGGAGGTAAGACAATTGGGGTTTGTATTCATTCAATCAAACATTACAGCAGTGGGGTTTTTTGGCCCAGACACACCTGTCGGAAAACTTCCCTTTTCTCGTTTAAAATGTGGTTTTAGTGGAGAGGTGTTGGCAGGAAACAGCAGTGCAAGCATGAGTCACCTGTAGATTTGTGGAACTACCTAATAACAGTCATGATTTCTGTCTGTCAGTCTCTCTACAGCGTGAGTGTGTGTGTGGAGCTGAAACAATTAGTCGATTAGTCTATGAGTATATTAACAGATAATGAATTGGCAACAAGTTTGGTCATTAATTATCCTTTCACCCTCAATGGGCCCAAATAAATATTGTAGTTATTTCAGGTTTAGGTATCATAAGTAGTAAATAATAATAATAATAATAGTAGTCTAATGTACTGAAAATATCAAAAATAAATACCCATTATGCAGGCAAAATTGCTCCTGTCAATGTCATTATATCTTGATATGTAATTGGATTATTATTACTGATCCATTAATGTGTAATCAGAATTGTAATGGTGTTGCTGATGGAGGTAATCTTAAATACAGGTGGATAGTTTTATGGAAAGCAGTTTATCCTATTAATAACAAAGCTGAAACCATTTGTAGGGGAGCAGAAGTATAAAGTAGCAGGAAATGGAAATACTCAAGCAAAGTACAGCTACCTCGAAAGTAGACTTAATGAAAGTACTGGAGTAGATTTGCTTGTGTATTCTGTGTAAGTGCATACATGCGTGTCTTGTTTTTGTTTGTGTCTGCTTTCAGTGTTTCCAGGCATTGCGGGCGACTGTCTACAAAGCAGCATTAATGAGCTTATTATCAGTCCTATTTGGTCTGTCAGCTGTTAAGGAATTTGAATCCAAGCATATTATTTATGCTGTTTAAACAATAATTAATCAGTACAGGAACAGATTGATGTACACAGCTGAATAATTACTGAGGCAATGAAGATGATAAATATATAACTCACAGGAAACGTGTGTGTCACAATCTGCAGCTCCTCGGCTACAGATTGACAAAGGCGTGGACGTGTGGCCATGGTAGCATGCACACGCACACGCGCACACACACACGCACACACGCACACACTCAATACATCTCTGTGAGGAACAGTCTGCCCTTTAAAAACTCAAATGATACTCTCATCCACACACACACACACACACACACACACACACAAGCTTTTAACACAATTCCAAACTCCTTTTTTTCTCTTTCCTTTCCTTCCTCTCTTTTGTTTGTGTGTCATTTTTTCTTGGGGGTCCAATTTGCCCGTCACCTTTGGCACAGCCGTTTTGCTGACATACGATGTTGTTTGTACATGCTCCTGTACGTGGGCTCTAATTACCTCTTTGCCTGGTTGTAATTTGACACCCTGCACCATCCCCGTTCAGCCTCGGGTTATGCAACAATATGTGTGTTCGGGTGTACATTTGTGTGTGTTTTCATTTAAATGTACATGCATAATCCCATGTGCCCCACTGTGTTGATTTCTGGAAGTAAGTGGAAGCTTTTCGGAGAATATGTGTGATTCTAAGTTTGAGCTCGCTTACGGATGTGAAGGTAAAAACACTCATCTCTTTGGGCTACATTCTCATGTTTCCTGGTGCAGCTCTTTAATGAAGCCGACATCCTTTTGAAGTGGAAGAAAAGGAGGAGGATGCATCCAGCGCTTTTAGTCGTGTGGTCAGATCTCCTGTGGACTTTTAACATCAAGGTGGAGTGGAGCCTGTTTCCTGTTCACCTCACATGTGCTTTTTCTCTGTCTCTCTCTCTGGAAAGAAACCTCCCCCAATGTGCCAATACTGAAGATTAGCAGGGTTTAAACTTGGGAGACCAGAGTGATGAAGCGGTACTCTGTGTTATATAATAGCATAATCTCAATTGAGAACAATAGGAAGAAATGTGTTTGTATGCCTGTAATCACTGTTTATCTCTAACACTGTAAGATTTGTAGTAAAATACCTCTAAACCTACCAGGAGACTGGTAGACAGAGGGAAAAAATAGAAGGGAAGAAAGGAGGGAGGGTGATAAAGTATGAGGAAATTAGAAGAGGAAAGAGGGGTGGGTGAAAAAAGAAAGAAAAGGAAGGGGAAGAAGAAGATGGAGATTGGAGAAATGAGAGGTCGACGGCATCCTCGTCAATAATGCATAAGTAATTGGCTGACTCCTCCTGAGCACCGACGTGAGCCTGAATAAATAAAGTTGTGTGTAAATAAAAGAGCCGCTCAAAAAGAGCTCAAATCAATGGCAGACGCCCCAGGTGAGTGGGTGAGAGAAAATCCCCCTCCCCCTCTTCCTCCAGCTCCCCTCTTTCATTCTTTACTTCCTTAAGTATTAAATAGGAAGACAGGCTGTGTGTGGCTCAAAGCGGTTTGTAGCAATAAGCTGTGCAAATAACACCTTAGGAGCTGTGTGTGTGTGTGTGTGTGTGTGTGTGTGTGTGTGTGTGTGTGTGTGTGTGTGTGTGTGTGTGTGTGTGTGTGTGTGTGTGTGTGTGTGTGTGTGTGTGTGTGTGTGTGTGTGTGTGTGTGCTTGAATGCATTTCCTCCAGCTTTGTTCTCCAGCCCACCCTCCCCTCATAAATTCCCCACTGTTATCTCCTCTGTAGTGTTTCCTCCTCACCTATAGCTCTCTTTTCTACACTCCTCTTTCCGACTCTTCTTCCATTGTCCCTCCAACTATACGTCTGCCCTCCGTCCTTCCAACCTCTTTTATAACTGGCAGAGGTGAGGACGGCTAAAACTGATAAGGATCCCCTCGGGGAGCTGTGGTAATGAGGTAAAGAACGAGTGAGAGAGTGTGAAAAAGAGACGCCTGATTCAAAAAGAGGTGTTTGAACAGGGGTAGTCATGGCACAATGAGGTACATGCAGTGATAAAGTGGTAAATAAAAACGTTTGCTAAAGAGCAACCTTTAGCTGGTATTCAAAAATAATTAAATTCACCTCTTAGGCTTGATTTCACTTTTTGAGCTTTGTTTGAATGTTCCTTTAAAGGCACGATATGCAGACTTTGAAAATGTCAAAGTTTGGAGCCTCAATGATTGTATAAATAAATACACTGTGGCAGACACCAGTGCACGATGATGCTCCCAATCCCAACCTCAAGTTGGGAGCACTGAGACGAATGGGCTCAAAGCAACGTAGAGGGCACCAATTTGCAAACTGGATCGTCTAAATTTTCAACAAACTAAACGGAACTATCAGAATATTTAGAGGCTCGAGGTTACTATGGTAACAAGCAAGTTTAATACGACAGCAAACATTCGTTGAGCAGCTACTTTGTCAGAAACAGAAGAGCGACTGGTGTATCACATTTATACAGAAGTCGTTACAGACATAAATATAACCCAATCTGATATCATGCTGCATGAGGCACAAGTCGTTTTACAAAGCTTCAGAGCCCACCACTGTGACCAAAGAGCAATTACATTGTGTTAAGATACATCAGGCTATGAAAATGTTTTTAAATGTGCCTTCTCTGTTTCATAATAAGGTGTACTTTTTATAACTTTTAAATAACCAACTTGACATATATGGGAATATCTCTGTTCCTTGACAATATACAATTGTGAATATTGTCTTGATTCTGTTGCTCACATCTTGGTAAAGTCAACAGAAACTCCAAAGTAAGACATTTATCCCATCAGTGTTGGTTAAAAAAATCAACTTAACACAATTGTTAATTACTATTGGATTAGATCATTTGCAAGTAAAAAGGTGTTTCCATTGAATACAAAGTAAACGTAAGATGTTGAAGTAACAACTTTTTTTAACATTATTTTAGTAACCAAATGTCGATGTGTGCTAAGAAATATAGTTACTTAAATACGCCACGCAAGGCTTTCCCTTGTACAAGTCATCTCTAAGGAAAGGGATGTTAAATGTGCCCTCTGAGGTTAACAAGCATCAAAACAAACACATTTCAAAATAAAACGCAGGGTCAAATTAGTCACAAGCGAGGATTAATGAAGAAGAGTTTGCTAATTGTCTGTCGTATTATCTTGTTTCAAAGAAAGAGATTGTTTTCAAACAAAAACTGACAGAAAAACAGAAAGATGATGAAAGACGGCGATAGTGCTGAGAGCCGGTAGAGAGGCTGGTCATGAGTTTCCCTCTGCCCAGCGAGGGTGCTCAGCAGGAGGGCTGAGGAGATGATAAGACCCCTTTGGAAAATGATGGGAGTGAGAGTTTCTTTTAACATTGATCCAACTCTTCCTGTCTGATATCTGAATCAACCTTGAACGTCTGTCACTTCACACAGTGACCAGATTACATAACAAGAAAGCAAACATACCAGGCAGCAAGTAAAAGCAATAAAAGAAGACATTGAGTGGCAATTACCTACAGGGAACCATCATGTGAAAGATAGCATTCACAGAGTCGATCCAAGAATTCCCCCGTAAACAAAGAGCATATGTTGAGATGTACTGTATCAAACTTCAGCTTTGTCAGGCTGTATGTCAGCATTTCATTGCTGCCTGATACGCCAAATGTACAGTTCCATCTTAGATTTGGCTAATTGTAAATCTAAGTACATTTTACAAACATATCAGCGCATTTCTTTAAACTAATATTTTATAAGAGATTACCCTGGCAAAAATACACACCATTAATAAGGTCTGTACTTTTTCCCTGCTTTAATATTTGAGTTGATAAAGATTAAAGGCCCTGCAAATCCAAATCTACACAGCTGATTTTAGTTATTTTGGTCGATTTGACCTCCTGGGCTGAGATGAGGTCCACCAGGTGTTTTCACTTAATCTGCTTGATTACACCTCTCCTCAGGACTGTGTGGATGTATACAGACTGTGTTGTTGCACCATACAACTTCATTTATTTAACTTTTCGTTATTGGTAAATGGAATCAGGTGGATCTTTGCAGAGTTATACACATTAAAAGTAAAGGTTTAAGACAGCAGTTGGCCTTTGAGGGTATTTTTTTTTTTAAAGCAATTGTAAAACTGTGAAAACACAATTGAACAAAACGTTAATTGATAGTGATTACAAATCAGAAAATGATTGAGGAGATTCCATTAACAATAGGCCTAGTTAGACCAAAGGTGTTATACAATTAAATGTCCTAAAAGGAAGACATTCACAAAAGTATTCTATACGCAGTAAAAATTGATTACATTGTGCTTCATGCCAGGAAGACACAATCACCAGTCCCGTAGGAAGTACAGCACTTTAATGAATCTGCTAAACATATAGACATACACATAGAGTTCACACATGGAATAGTAAAACGAGTAAAACCAACAGTAATTAAAACAAAAAGTAGTTGGCTACTTGGAATGAAGTATTTGTATTACGGTCAGTCAGCTAGTAGCCTACTGTGGCTAGCTTGGTTAGCGGCTAGCAAATCTACTTACCAAATCTCTAATCGATTATTACAAAAAGTACATAGGCTACAGATAATGGTATGACAAGGACATTTGGGTAGTAGATAAAAGATGCTTTTTAATATTTGCTTGAACGCAGATATGACAAAATGGTGGATGTGTGATGACAGTTAAACTGCTATGGAACAGTGCCTGTAGTCAGTGGTTGCTACTAGCAACAGAATGTTCGGCTCAAGCCAACTGCTAAACGATTTTGGGAGAGTGAAGAAACACTAAGTGCAGTAGACATGGCAGGAAAATGGGTTTATCCAAAAAATATCAAATACAGCATCATATTAATCACTGGAATGTAATGAACATCACAGATTGACAAATTAAGAGGATTTACAAGAAGAATTTTAAGAGCTATGAAATCTCTTCAATGTAGCTAAAGCGTAAAAGCTCAAGTGATTGTTCCAACCCAGGGCACACAATGTTCATAATGAATTTTATATGCAAGCTCAAAGTAGGTTTTTGTTGTTTTTGGCAACTTTTATAGAGACAATGCAATACATTTATTACATTGGGTATACATATGCCAATTATTCATTATAGAAGTTGCAATACATAAAATGTATTTCATAGTATGAAAAACATGTGAAATTAATGGTGATCTCTGGTTTATAAAACACTGCAGCAAGACGTGTTTCGGTGTGTCTGCTGCTCACAATAAATAGACGTGGGTTTTAATTATAGTGGAGATTGTTATGAATCAGAGTGTGTGTGTGTGTGTGTGTGTGTGTGTGTGTGTGTGTGTGTGTGTGTGTGTGTGTGTGTGTGTGTGGTATTATGATATTATGATGCATGTGTTGACCCTGGGGACTCCTCTACAGCAGAAAGGAGCTTTGATCAGCCCAAGGCAACATGGACAGAAAAATGTCTGATTATGTTGGAGAGGGTGGATACAGTCAGACTGGAAATGCATACAAACACTAGAAACCTCCTGTAGCCTTGTTTTTCCATGGTATATATGGGAAACAATATACATATCCACCTTCTACGTATGCAATGTAAATTCGATTTAAAATAAAAGCGTGGTTATGTAAACCTCTGGAGATGTGTGATGGACGTTGAAGATTGTGTTGACAAGATGGGACACAAATAGCTCAGCTATACATTTCTACATGACAGTACAGATGAATACAAGGAGAATGCTTGGAGGCAACAGACTGTCACTGGGGTCAAAGCGAGCCAGTATAAATGATAGCCAAGTATACTACATTAGAGCATTAGAGTCTCCATGGAATTTAAGTATATAATGGAGGATAATAAAAAGAAAATCTAAGTATTTGAGTGTAAGAACACTCTGAAGAGATAATTGGGAGACCTGTGGTTTGCTGAAATTACATGTTATTTATAGTTTCTGATTTTTCTGAGTTTTGCTTTTGTACAATTAAAATTGCATTTAAGTCCTTTATTACTATTAGTTGTTCTCCAGAGAGTCGATCCCTCTCCCAACTGAGAGAGACTAGTGTAAATACAACTGAACAAACAAATGTAATGATAAAGTGTCAGAATTAATAGTGTCAACATTAATAAAAGTTCCCCAGTCATTTACCATTCTAGATGACACTGTCCTAACTAGAAAACAACAGCATTTGTCAATTACTCAAATGACTTAAACTGATCCATGTATTATTTTCTTGACAAGCGACCTCTTGTAACCCTGTATGCCACTAATTACATGACAGCTAATTTAGCTGACGCTTTTGTCCAAAGCGACGTACAATAAGTGCAAACAATCATGAGGATACAACTCCGAACAGCAAGAATCTTGCAAGTACAATAGCTTCAAATAAGCCAAACAAATGTGCAACATACAGAAACAGTAGAATATGAATTCAACCGTTAGCTTGAAATAAGCCAAACCAATGTAAGTGTAGCTAGCTTAGCTTAGCTTAGCCTAAAGACTTGAAGAGGGAAACAGCTAGCCTGGCTCTGTCCAAAGTTTAAAAATAAATTGAAAAGTTGAAAAAATAATCTGCCCATCACCCCCAAAGCGCACAAATTATGCGTTGTATCTAAATGGTTTATTCTGTACAAAAATAGAAATAAAAAACAGAAATTCTTGGTTTAATTCTTTGCTAGAATTATTTTTTGGCAAATAACAACCCGGTACAGTGACTTTCTGGAGTCACAGTGACGTTGCCAGAATTGGTACTATCGTGCCTTTACAATAAACAATACTACAAAAAAATGTGTCATTGACCAAGTGACTGCTCACTGGTAACCTGGGCGTACATGCTGCACAGAAGTGCAGGGTTATATAGTCATATGGCCTTAACTCCCTAATCACAAATTGTAATTTTTACTTTTTACTTATTTACTTATTCTGTACAGATTAGACAAACAAGACGACATGTGTAGTGCAGTGAGCTCTTAAATTGTTAGTTGGCATATTTAAAAACTTTAGAGAGAGCTGGGCTGGCTTATTCAGTCTTAATGCTAAGCTAAGCTAATTGCCAGTCGGCTCCAGCGCTGCGCATAATGCGCTTGACGCACAGACATGATCATCTAACTCTTCAAAAATAAAGCAAATAAGCATATTACACAAATTGTTAAACTATTTCTTTAATCTTGTAAAAAGGTACTGCTGTTGTGTCCTCATCCTACCAAAGGCGGCACCAGATCAGCAAAACACTCATGGCTTGTTTTGAATTGCACTGGAAAACAATCAAATCAAATGTATTATTAGTAGTGTGAGACAGTTCTGGCCTGGTACAGTATAGTGGCATAGCAATAGAGAGTACAATCTGTGCATGCTATGACCGGCTTAACCTTCTTTGTCATGATCAAAGTCTCATTCTGGCTTTTCTAACTTGTTTGGCTTTAACCCCCCTTGTGTGTTTACCCAAAACTTGGCAACTTAAGGTTAGAAACTAGTCTCATAACTATTGCCAGTGTTTGCACTTAAATAGAAAATCATTTCAAACCCTCTGGAGTTGGTATCAAGGTCACATTTTATTGATTAAAGTTCTTGCTTTTTGACGTCTAAAAGTGGGCCCCGAGCTGTTCCCAACAGTTGGTTTTTGAATTTTTAAAGTTGACATTTTACATTCTTTTGAGGTGACCCTGCCTCATAAGTGCTTCAGGCATCGAATTGTTGTAATTGATACAAACATTACTTCAATTCATTGTAGGTGATATTAACAGTGTTTATTAGCTAGTTCATGCATTGAAGCCTCAGGCTATTTATTTGTACAGTATATTCTCTGTAGTCCCTTTGCCTCAGTACAAAGAAGGACAGCTGGTCCCTCTGAATTAGCATTTTGTTCATTAAAAAAGCCCGTAATAAAAGTCAACACTGAATGTGAAGTGTACAATGTGACCAGAATCAAATAACACATATCAGGGAAAATAATGCCAAAACACATGAGCTCAATCCATATCATGGCATGTGTTCATGAGTGTTTTGTACTTTCAAACAACATGTGTATTCAACATGTTTATGGCTTTTAATTGTGCTAACCTCCTTCTAATAATTAATCCTTCCAATAAACCATAAAACTGTAGCTTGTTCCCAGTTTGAACTATCTTATATTGACAAAATGGGGAGATGTTCTCTCTTCTTGTGCATCTATAAATGCTGTGTATGTAAACTCCACATGATAGTCTGAACCCCCACACAACCCCAACACAAATGATTTGCCTGAAAACAAGTACAGATTCCTTACAGTTCCACTAACATTGAAACTTCTTTCATTTGAAGCAACCTTTCACAGTAGATCAGAGAATATACTTGGATCTACAATATTTTCCCTGCAGGCTTTATCCAGCATTTCAGAGACTGTGGAGACATAAAAGGTGAATTTCCTAACAGCAGTTAGACCTGCAGGTTTAGATACTCTGCGTCAACATCATCCATTCTTTTGCTTCAATCTTTGTCAGCACACATCCGATTTCACTCTCTGCACCGTGTTTTTTTCCACATCTCAAAGGAGTTATAGAGGTTTTGTGGGTGTGAAAGTCTTTGCTGGTGGTCACGAGAGCATTAGCTGTGAGGGCATGAAAGCTCTTTCTGATATCTCGTTTGTGTCTTGTGTCTCTGTACTGCTACACACTATTCTTCACTCCCTCAAGGTTTCTGTGTGATCAGCAGGCTTTGGACAATGTTTCGATTTGGGATATCAAACAGTGACAAAGAGAACGCTGTGTTTCCCTTTCCAGTCAGATGCTTCTTGTTAACCTTGTGCTCTGTGGCATCCTCTCTTAGAGCAGAGACAGCCTCCGTAATAGGCCAAGTATAAAGATATTTTTGAAAAAGGATATTCGCCTCAACGTTTGGGCTTCTTGTCTACACGCAAATGGAGCTTTAGGTCAAAAACACTTTCTAAAGTGCAGCTTTTTCATAACTCTGGTTACTTTGTATCCACATTCAAAGCATGTTGCTGTGTGTAATGAGCATGTGCCAGAAGAACAACAACAATGACTAACTACCTGTATTGTAAGGTGACGCTAAACATTAACTCCACATCGTCGTCCGTCCACACCAAGCGGCAACCTCCTATTCTGAAATAGGAAGCCGATGCACAAGTGCCTCGCATTCTTTCAAATGACCAACAGGGGGCGACTCCTGTGATCGCGAAGAGAAGTCTGGTTGTAAAGAAGTCTATGAGAAAATTAACTTTTCACTTCATTTTTTACCTCAGTAAACATTTTCCTGACAAGTTTATGGTCTCAATCACTGGATTCAACTTTGAATTTTTTAAATGGTGGTCTAATTTAAGTCAAACGGATGGTAAAGAAGTGTATGCTTTAGGGCATGGCTATCTTGTGATTGACAGATTGCTACCACGGCTTTGTCCAGTGTTGGTACTCTCCGTATTTTCGTCTTACAACTTAAAATATGTATAAAAATATATATAGAATATGTCAAAATTAAGAAATAATTGGCTGCTATTATTTTATTATTGTTTGATTTGTTAATACCAGCAAAGGAAAATAAGCTCACTACGCATGCTCACAATCTTCTTCTCTGATCTTGTATATATATATATATATATATATATTGTGTATATATATATATATATATATATACAGTATGTATACAGTATATATACGGTATATATATATATATATATATTGTGTATATATATATACAGTATATATGTATATATATATACGGTATATATATATATATATATATATATATTGTGTATATATATACAGTATATATATGTATATATACAGTATATATGTATATATATATATATATATATATATATACAGTATATATATATATATATACAGTATATATATACAGTATATATATATATATATATATATATATATGTATATATATATATATATATATATATATATATATATATATATGTATATATTATATATATATACAGTATATATATACAGTATATATATGTATATATATATATATATATATATATATATATACTGTATATATGTAGCCTTTATCGCCACCTACTGACCTGGCAAGCACTTGGAGTTGGTTTTGCATTCTAGTGCGGAAAGAGATCATTTGTAAAAACGAAGGTCGTGTGGACAAAAATATTTTTTAAACGGAGGTGACATATATCACATCCGTATACATGTAGACAGGGCCTTAATGAATGGCTCTCAAACTGTCAACGCTCTATTACCATGTTTGTGGAAAAACCTTCCACTGTCAGATTCATCACATACTTCTGTTGAATGGCCCTGGGTACTATGTACAGGATCTGCACCATAAAGCTCACACATGCCACAGAGGACACCAAAAACATCACCGACAACAAACTGAAGGACGCATACAAGTTACAGTGCTCATAAATGCTCATTCTTCAAATCATAGTTCCAATGCTATAATAGAAACGTCTATCTTTTCACTACAGGAGTGTTTGCTATCAGGCCATGGGATCAACCTTGACATGGAGTAGTGAAGGAATTTCAGTAAACATGATGGAAAAAAACTCAAACTGTATTTAGACTGAATGCAAAGAAAATTGTAGTGCTAGATGCAAACAAAGTCAATGGAAAGACGCAATTGGACGTAATGCAAATTGAAAATGAAAATGAGCTGAGCACACTTTAGTTACACAGAAAGCTGTTGAACACATGAGTATATGCATTCTTATTGATGTTATTAGAGACACAAAAAATATCAGATCAAAAAGAAGTTTTTGTGATATCACCATTTCCTTCATACAGTTTCCTCATCGCGTGCTGTGACCTCATTACAGAAAACGATGCATCTGTGATTGACAGCCTTATAGGCAGCTGCCTGACAGGCTTCATTGAGGTAACAAAAAGCCCCATTTCTGTCTTGTTTAACAATCTCAGAAGTTATTTGCATACAAAATGATTATGAGACGTTCAGTTGAAATTTGCAGAACTGGTTTCCACAAAAAATTACTTCACCACACCATGACAACATTTATAGCACGTAAGATTAATATGAAAGTTGTCTTCTGTTTCGCAGGATTTGGGTTTAGACAATATTGGAATGTCGTCCCTCCCTAAGAGACAAAGCCAACCACCCGAGACAATTATCTTTCTGTCACATTATCCTTTACATTCCCTACGCTTCGCTCACAGCCCTTTGCCGTCTCTGGAGGTTTCTCAGACAGAGCCAGGAAATAATCTGAATTTTGCAGAGCTGATGCTACACAAGAAACATTGAACTCCAGATTCCCTTCATATGCTCCTAGTAGATCTTTTCAGAGTGGTGGATGTAATCCCAATGTGTATTTTCTCTCTGCTGAAGTTTTCTGACTGACTACGCTGTCTTTGACATGCTTGGCACTGTCTCTTGGTTTGCCTGAGGACTTTCATTCCCCCTAGACATACACACAGACAAGCTCCTACTGCTTTAACTTGTGTTTTTTCTTTTCTTTTGATGCTGCACTCTACTTAGTGTGTATTTTACTTTGTCAATTTTGTAACAGCATTTGCTTACCCTTGATTGACACGCTAACTTTTCCTGCAGTAAGATTATTTCTCCAGAATACCATTTTCAAATCCTGAACAAAAAGTCACAAACACCTTTATTTAGACTGAATATTCATTTCAAGTTAGCAACGGATTTTCTTTTTTAAACTTGGCTGTCAACTTCCTTTTGGTAGCTTATTTACTACTTGTTGTTATTTCCGTGTGGTAAATAAATAAATAAGAATGGTTAATAGACTGAACTTAAATAGCAGAGGGAGAGATGTGAGGCAAAGATATTAATTGAGGGGAAAGTGACAGGTGCATGCTGTTCTGTTCTGTTCTGTTCTGAAAACAACAGGAACTGTTTGTGGCCGGACCCGCTGATTTGTCCCGTTTCAACACAGTATGCAAGTGTAGCGGGAAATAAGGTAGGCCATTTAAGCTACTTCCTCTCTCGGTCATAACTCGGATAAATCTGAACATATAGACTTGATACACATATTTTTAGATTTGGCAGGAATCTTCCGACACGATGACGCTGGCTTAAATTGCCACATAATGAAGAAATCCTGTCACAACCTCAACAACACTGCATGTGATGTTCAGCTGTAGACAGACTTGATGAAAAGGCTAAACACATGTTGCCCTCTCCACCCTCCACCTCTCCTTCATCATGTGTGAGAAAATAAGGTTTGCGTGATTAACCATAATGTATTTGGCCATCAGAAAAGATGTGATGTCTAATTCAGAATTGGCCCCGACAGAGAACACGTAAAGGCGGCTCAATGACTCCAAATAACATTATACTATAATGACAGGAGTGTGTGTGTGTGTGTGTGTGTGTGTGTGTGTGTGTGTGTGTGTGTGTGTGTGTGTGTGTGTGTGTGTGTGTGTGTGTGTGTCTGAGTTTCGATTATCTCACCAACGCTCTGACAGATTTATTTCAAGTTTGGAGTGTGTGTTGCTGAGGACCCGAGGGAGTGCAGTGCCACGCGAGAAGTTATGTGGATCAGCGGTTCTGGAGAAATCTGCAACAACCCGGTCCACCCTGCTGGACTTCAGTGAGTGCTATAGAGTTGCATCAAAATCCACACAACAGTGCGTCCACCACTTCTAACGGCTACTATGGGACGTCTCTGTATGTTTTCTTTCACAAAATAGCGCGTCTATCAGTGCCATTGCGTTACCGATAATAGAAATGAGGATGTTTGTGCATGGGTGTGTGTGTGTGTAAAACACGTTAGACGTTTAATGTTACGGTACAGGTGTCCTGAGCGGCCGTGCAGCACTGTGCAGCAGTGAGAGACCACCAAGGGGAAAGCGAGAAAAATAAAACAAATCTATTACACTGTAATTTATTCCCATGCTCCCTGCTCTTCTGGCAGAAGCCGCCCCTCTCTATCTCTCCGAGTGCCAGCTGTTTCAGCAAACAAGGAAATAACAATGTCGCTCAAATTACAGAGCCAAATGTACTGATAAAAGTACATTCACCATCTCGCTCTGAATGTGTCCAGGCATCTCCTGTAATCCGGCAAACACATAATCAAGAGCATATGTTAAAGTATTATTTTAATTCTATCCAAGTATTCACCTCTCTTCTCATCGGACATTTCTCATTAATGTGAAATGGACAGAAGGGAAAAGCTGTCAGGTAAACAACTTCTCACAGATCTGAATTTATTATCATGTTGATTTGAAGGGCTTTGCCGTACTGCAGTACCACTCTCTGCCTGAACGGTTACTGAAACAGAAATATCACTATGTGGTACTGACAGAATTAATAAACAGAATACAGCTGTTTCTTGACTTAATCCAACAGGTTAGTTGGTGTAGAAATGCACGACATTTTTTTTAAATAAAATAAAATAAATAATGGGAGACGACCCCCAGACTCCCCCCCAAAATGTATCTTTCGAAGTTTGCTCCCTCATTTAACTTAACTTAACCAGGCGCCCTATGCTGAGGAGCATAGATCTTTCTCATCCTACGTTTTGACAAAATGGTTAAATGGTGTCGGCCAGTCTGAACTTCTACATTCTTCCAAACCTGGGGTATACACATTTAATGGAGCTATGACTTTATTGAGGCCATAAAATAGTTATTTTTACCCTAAACGTATGTAGAAACTCAATTTAAAACCCAAGAATCAACGGCACAAGCACATCCCGAACGGGCACTGCACTAATAGGTAATAATGGTGAAATTGTCTGGCAGCTGTAAAGATGATTTTCACTGACCAACGCAGGAATCAGAGTGCCATCTAACACGAATGTTGGCTACAGGATACCTACCTCCTGTCTCTCCTCTGCTGCTCCAGGGAAGGATATTGTTGGCCAGCAGCTACAGCAAATGTTTTACTGCTGTAGCAGCTGTGGAAACAGAGCAGTCATTGAGATCCAGGCAACCACCTGGCACTTCAATGAAGCTCCCTGTGGCACAGGGGCACAGTGCAGCTAACAACTACGTTACAGGCCTTCAGGCATAATTGCACCTTGCTGCCCTCACAAGATGACATTCATCCAAATAGAGCAACTGAAATATATTGGCACACCGGATGTGGTACTTGAGTAAGATGGCTTAATCAGGGGATTTCAAGGTCATTATCATATATCTATGCAACCATCATCCTTCATATTAATTTCCAGATCCAATTATTCTTTGTAAGGCACTTATGCAGTATAAGGACTTCTTTTTCATTGCAACTGTTAATAGAAAGGTGAAACAAGGGCAATGCTCGGTTCAATGATAGTGCAGATGTCCAGGGTCGTGGGGACCTGGAGGCCTCAGGTTTGTTTGTTGCAGCAATGTTCTGCCTAAGACAGGGGAGGATCATCGAGGATAAAAACCTAGAATTTACTGACTGAAGAAATGGCTCTCCTCTCTCCGACAACACTGTGGGATAACTGTACAATAAAGTACTCTCACTTTGGAGCAAGTAGAATATGGCTTTTCTTTCTTTCTTTCTTTCTTCTTTCTTTCTTTCTTGCATTAATGACAGATTTGTCCTCCTAGGAGCCTGCAACTCTTGTGTCTCCCTCAAGGCTTGCTTCTCTGATTCCCTGCAATTGTCAGATTGTCCTTCATGCAGACAGAAGCTTTTAAGTGCACCCCAAAATATTTCTTTTTTTAGTGACCATGGTGGCCAAGGCTGGAATAACAAAGTCACAGTATGGCAGATATTAAAAGGACAATGACAGTAAAACAAAGATGCAGGATTCAGGAAAATGAGACGCGTCGCAACTGGCGCCTGCTTAAAAAACGATTCGACAGAGCACGTCACACAAAACAACACGGTGCACCTGAGGAGCGAGGTTGCATGTGCAACCAGCCAAATAAATGTCAATAACGGGGGAAAATGGATTCAAGCAGATGCCGAGGTGTTGCCATTGCTGTGTTGTTTACAGCATTACAGAGTTCATGGTAATAAATACAACTAATATCAACCTTTCATCTGCATTTGCCATTGTCCCGGCATCAAAACAGGAAGGAAGTGGTGAAGGTAGTAAAGAATAAAGCCCGCCTCTTGCTTGATTTGATTAGCTGCCTGGGCCAAGTGTGACATTGACGAGCAGCCATGTGCTGAAAAGTTCAGAATCTCTAAAGTTTTAGGTGCATGTAAGAAGTGCTAGAAAAATGCTACTTGCAGCACAAGAGAGAAGCGCACGACAGGCAGACTCGCCATGTCATAGAAAATACAAAGGCTGGAGACATGTCTCGGTTGGATGTGAGCCTCAAGTGATACATTGAAAATAAACGTTTGTCTTCATCTGCATGTAGAAAACTTAAGTTTTCATGTGGTGTTTTCATTGTAGTTTTGTTTATTTGTTTGTTCAACGAGTAAGTCAGACCTGCTATCGGATTTGTACATCTTCAACTTTATTACTGCGCTATCACAAAGAAAAGGTTCGCAGCCATACATTGAACACATGCATATACACAGGATACAGTGATAACAACGGACAGCATGAAGCTAACGTTGCTTATTTAATCATGAATAATTAATGTCATACTTTTAAAATAAAACGTTTTTAAAATGAAATTTACGGTAACAAGTAAAGTGTAAACAAAAATATATAGAGCAGTTGTCAATTTAGTTACATCTCCCATACCAGTAAGAAGCATCACCAGTAACAACAAGAAAGTACAATTAACATCAACAGTAAGTTAATAAATAAGAATGTTGTGTTAGTAACACATTAGCCTTAGATAGTAGCTAATGACTAGGTTAGCAGCAACAGAAAAACTAAATTGACAAATCTCGTAGTGGTTGCCACTAGCTATAAATAAGCCAATTAAAAATAACTGCTGTTGGCCGAATAACCATCTTGGATTAAAGTGTAAGATTAAGACCATAAATCTAATCACATTAATTGCAGTTCTAAGTAAGATGTCTCCGTATTACATTAAGAGATGTAACCTTCCTCAGCTACACAAATAAAAAACAGATTAAGGAGGCCAAACTCCTTATGAAGTGAGCAATAAAGACTTACAGTAGCTGTTGTCAAACTATCCCTAAAGGGATATTAAATAATCTATGATCTCCAGTAAAGACTGCAGCAACTCTGGCTGAACATCTTTTACACCATTCTGTTGCACGGATCGCATTCCTGGTGACCTAAACAGTAATTGAAATAAACTATAAAGTCTCGTTGCCACACTGATACTGTCCCAGAAAAAAATCCCAGATGATAAAATGAGCAGAGCAGAGAACCAGCTGATAGAGATATAATAAATCACTATGTAAATTGTTGCTTTGTCTTTTATTTGTATTACTTCAGAGCCTTTTTGCTCTTACCCCCTTTACAGATATCTCCGCTCTCTGTTCAAGATGAGGTAAAAATTCATGTGGGTGGAATCTAGAGAAATGTCATTACCTGGTTTAGTAACAGTGAAGGTATTGGTACTGATCTAACCATAATACAGTATAAACAAAACCTGCAAACTCTAATTTAAGTAGAAGAAAAAAATTAGAATCAAAATATACATAGATATATATAGATGTAGATCCAGTGTGTAGGATTGTGTGGCATCTAGCGGTGAAGTAAACTAACTGAATACTTGTCCCTTTCAAAGCATGTAGAGAACCTATGGTGGCCTTCAGAACAACGTGAAAGGCCCTCTCTAGAGCCAGTGTTTAGTTTGTCCGCTCTGGGCTACTGTCAAAACATGGCGTGCAACATGGCGGACTGCGTGAAAGAGAACTCGCTCCCTATGTAGATAGAAAGGGTTCAATCCAATCTAACACAGCTATTCTTAGTTTCAGGTGATTATACACCAATGAAAACATAGTCATAAATACTATAATCCATGTGGCCCATATCAGAATAATATATATTATGTTATTGGATTATAATTAGTAATGCATCCATTTATAATCCCTTTAATGCTGCAGCTGGTAAAGGTGTGTTTTATTTTAATGACTTTATATACGGCTGAGTATCTTTACCTACAATCATACATCATAATCTAAATATGCAAAATAACTAGTAGTTAAAGATATGTAGTGGAGTAAAAAGTAAAAAGCAGCATAAAATGGAAATACTCAAGTAAAGTACAAGTACCTCAAAACTTAAAGCTGGAGTGCAGTCTCCCCCCTCTGTAAGGGAGAGTAGTTACAATATGGGAGAGACCATAGCGGCAGAGCAGCAGCTCGGAGTATGGCGGAAAATAATAAGACACGTCCAAGAAAGGTTTCTGGAGTGGATGCTTCAGATAAAAACATAAAGTCTGCGTTCAGAGGAAGTATAAAAGAAAAATGTGCATGGGAAGACTTGAAGTGAGCGGGGGAGTTGTGGCAAACTCACCTGCAGGCATACAGGCACCATCGTGGGAAAGTCGGCAAAGATACCAGACACGACAACTTCGGTATAGTGTGATATACAGAGAGCTTTCCCTGCCAGAGATATAGGTTTAATCAGAACGGTGTGAACTCAGTACAGTACTTGAGTAAATGTAATCAGTTACATGCCACCACTGGATCGAACCCAACAGCAGAATATCACCAACATTCTGTATGATAGTAAAAAGTTTAGTAAATGCTCTGTGAACATTGCATCAACCATGTAATCTCTCCACACTAACACACCCCGCAGCTTCATCTGGCCATGAGCTGATTTTTCTCCTCTGAAGAGACCTTTAATTTCAGACAGAGAGAGTCTGATCCGCCTGCTTTCACAGATGTTAAAGAGGCAGAATGTCCACTTAGAACAAATCACCAAGACTATCGGACTGAAAGAGATGAAAGCCAATCACCTGCGTGCTGTTGATAGAGGGGTAGTCAGGGAAAAGCGGGGAAGAGCGGGTGAGAGCGGGGGCGATTGTATGTGTGTCTGTGCAGAGACATGATGGGATGAGTGCTAGTGCGAAGGGTGTGAGGTGTTCACGATTGTGTAATACTGCACGTGTTGGTGTCTATGGATACATACTGATCTGTACAGCTAGGAGATCTGAAAAAAAGTTCTACTTTGGTGACGGCGGTGGATGTGGAGGCAGCATCTGGTAGCTCCCATGAACTTTGCTATTATTTTGCTATTGTGTCTTATCGTCTTCTTATTTTACTGGAGCATGTATGGCATTATGCCAGAGATACACTCATCAACGACAGAGAAGGAAATGAGTGATTGGATTAAGTGCAGCAGACTTTGAGACGATTACAGCATCTTCTGACCACCGAGCCAGTGACCAAACACCAACGAGGACAGAGTGACCCCCCAGGAGGAGAGGGAAGAGAGCTAAGGTAACCCAGCGAGGACCTATAAGGCTATTCCACTACCCAGCCTGCTTCTGGCCGATATCAGGCCGCAGGAAAATAAGGCTCAGGCTAACCAAGCAACAGTACCGTGTGGCTCCATTGAAGCATCCCGGATCAAGCTGTTGCACTTGACGGGCGGACCGCAGGACAGAACGCAGGAGTCCGGTGAGACAAGAGGACTCTAAAGATTCAGGCCATAATATCTGCACATATAATTTACCATTGTTGTTGTTTGTTTTCATTCCTCAATGTTGCAAATTAAATTATATTTCTGTTTTTGTTCTGTTCTGTCATGTTTTTTGAAGCATGCATAATGGACTAAGCTACGACTGCATTTCGTTGTGCAACCCTGTGTTGCGTAATGACAATAAATTATCCTTGAATCCTTTTTTCTCTCTGACATTGACACACACACACATACACACACACACACACACACACACCCACATAAACTGTATTTCATTTCAAACTGCGAAAAGCTTTTTAGATGTAGTTAAGCCCGAGAAAGAAAGGACAATAACCTACGAAGTGTGAAAAATCCTTTGAGCCCAGAAATTGTCCTCCATCAATCCTTGACGCCCTTCGTCTTCTTCATTTGCTCCTTCTGCTCTTGTCCATTTAAGGTCTCCTGGACCTTTGAGATTGAAGTATACTTATTGATGCTCTAACTACATCAGTCTACTACTGTAGACTAACACATCCTCTGGAACTGGGTCACTGCTCTATACCGTTCCGTATCATTATCTTTGTCGTACAGAACAAAATGCAGTGGATGGTTTTTTTATATATATTTTGCTTTATGCATTCACCAGCTTGTCCTCTGAACTTCTGTACTTTATATGAAAGCCTAGTCGTCTTCTTTTCTTTAAGAGAGTGGAACATTGTGTCAGCTTAGGTTTCTTTGTGTTTTTATCCCAAAAAAAACATGCACTGTTCAGTAGGCATGTGTTCTTGTCTATTTGTATGTCATAATAAATGAGAGTCTGCACACTTGCACCCATATATGCAGTATGTTGATGCAGATGTGTGCATGGTAAGATGAGTGTGTTTTATATGATGTGCAGAAGCCCACAGTTTACTTAAACATAGCGAACAGAACAAACGCTGACTCAGTGCTGGAAGGGCACTTTGCAAAGTGCTTTGATGTTGAATCGAGGTGTCCCAGTGTCAACACAAGGAAATCTCAGTGAAGGGAAGCCTTTTATTTTTCCTCCACTATGTAGACACAACTTATTTTAACCTCTTAAGAGCTAGGGGACTTTACTCGAAAATACGAAAAATACCTACAAACGAAATAACCAAAGTAAATTGAAAGCTGATCTTCAACCATTTGCACCAGATGCCTGATTTTGGTCTCATTAAAAAGATAACTCTCTTAATTTTCTTGCAAAACATTGATTAATCACTCCAAGTGCTTCTGGCACTGAGTAATAGTGGTCTGAATATACTGAATTTTAAGAAAATACACTCCGCTTGAAATTTGTTGTTGAAAAAGATGCCTGAAGATGGGTATAGCTGGTAGGTATGAACTGGAAAACACAATAAAAACATAGCACCAAGTGTTATGAAGTAAAACTTCCAATTTCAGATAAAAGGGATAAAAACTTAATTTATTAGACATATTTTTCTAAGAGTAACACCAGGTGTACACAAACTGTGCATGTGTACATATTATAATATTTATTAATAAAATATTATTTGTATTGCTCTATTACATTACTATTAACTATTAACTATTATATACTAACTATTATATACCCAATTATCCTGCCAGTAGTAATAACACAAAGTAAGGGAAGTACACATACATTTCTTGTAATATTTCTGTGTTTTTTTTGTATTTTGTAATTAATAAATACAATTATGAAAAAGATTGCAACATTTGAAAAAATAAAAGCATGTGTCAGATGTGTAAAGATCGAGCAGTTAATTGTCTACACAATAAAAGAGTCACTGGGAGGCTGAACTGCTGCAGGCTCCGTCAATAAACAGAAGAAGAGGGCTGACACTTCCTTATCAGGTGGACACTAATTGGCCTTGATGGCTTTAGGAATCTTAAGGAAGCTCCGATTGGCTCAGATCAAGTGTCAATCGAACAGCTGATGCCCACGCTCCACGTGGGTATCAGCTGTTCGGTGAAGAAAAACATCTCACAAATGATTAGCTGATTTCACAGATTGCAACAGCCGTTCATGGGCTTTTATCAATGTGACTATGTTCAAGATGGAAATGTGTTGTACTGGAAACGATATGTGGACATCGACAATGAAACCGGAAGTGTTTTGTTTTATTTAATCATTACTGCCGACGGGACAATAATGAGACCTAATAGGTAAGATATGGGTTTGACTGTGAGTGTGCTTGCTTATGTGATATGCCTACTGTACTTGCTGTTGTGGTTTTGATCTCAAAACAGTTTATCTCACTAAATAGATGAGATTCGAAGCTTTCTAAAAATATGTGACAATGCGCAATAACTCCAACTACAGCTGACTGGCACAGCTGTAGTGTCTCTTTTATTTGTATTTTCTCCTGGATTACAGTTGCAGTTTTAATCACGTGGTTAAAGTTATAAATTGAAAGAAAACAAAATAAAAACACAAAAAAAACACTGAGCTAGGTTTTGAAAAAAAGATCACGGTTTGGCTTAAAATAACTAAGTTTGTTACATTTCTTAGGAGACCAGGCAAAAAAATCCAAATAAATTGTTGCTACTTAAAAATATATATATATATACAGCAGGTGTGCCAATGTAGACAACCACAATTGAAAGATTTTGACTTGTCATGTGCAGGCCCCTTGATATTCTGTGGAGTTTTTGACCACAAGTCGTGCTATTGAGCGATGCTTTTACGAGTGGACACACACATGCACAAAAAAGCCATAAAGAAGACTGTGAGCTAGTATATATATAAAAAATTAGCTTTGCAAAAGGTTAATGAGGAAAAAAAATGCATTTAACAACAAAACTCCACAGAGAACCTTTAAGAATATAAAGTGACTAAATGCATATAATGTTAGCCATTAAAAGGTAGGAGCTATCTTCACCACTTCTTGATCTCAATTTTGTATACAGTTGTTCTCTCTCTTGCTACTATCTCTGTGTTTTCAGCAAGGATTTGTCAAATGGTACCGCAAAGTGTTTTTGCCCTATATTAAAATTGTATTATCATCCCTCCACAAAAAAAATCCCTTTAGGATACAGACAGGTTCACAGCTGGGGACCTTGGAGGGACACTTCACTTCTCTGGCACTTAGCTATTCTCCTTTCCCTTTTCCTTTTCTCCCCACCAGATTAATCTCTCTGAGCAGCTCTGCTGAAAAGCGTCCCAGTTTGGGTGACGCACAGCCAGAGTGCTATAAATGACTACGATCCCCCACCATAAACTGTGGAGCAGCAATACCAAGAACAATAGGGGTCTTAGAAGGATTCATTTCCAAAGGGGTTGGTGGAGGGACAGCTAGTCAGACAGATGGGCAGGAAGAGAGCCCAGTTATTTTGTTCTGTGAAGCACGACTGTCGTGATCCCTTTGTTGCTTAATTCTTTTTTTCAAGCAGCACAGTACAACATGCTGGCTTGTTAGCAGGCCATCACACCTAAAACACGCTGAACAATGTGTGGAAACATCAGGTAACTGTCATTTTTGCACAAGTGTACTGTCTCATATGATATGAGAGGAACAGTGCTGATGTGTTTGTGTCCTGATGTAATGGAAGGGACTTTGTATTGCTCCTGTTTCACTTCAGCACTCTTTGCTGCTTTGACTCGTCCATCATCTTCGTTCATTGGCACAACTATGAGTGCATTAATTTGCTTATATAATAGACACTAGACAAAAGGAAAAAGAGCCTTGAATTGTTACCTGCTCTTGAGGTAGGAACAGGTAGAAAAGCCTCACATTGGCCCAGTGACTTCACAAATTGGGGCACAGAAATCTACTATGAAAACACATTTTCTCTATTACCGCCCCTTCCATATTCATCCAAGGACATATTTTTCATAATTTTGCAGTAGGCGGAGATGGTCTCAAGGAGTGAGCGTGATTAATCTTGGTAAGTAAACAGAGCAATTCTACTGCAGATTAATAGAGTTAAGATGTTTCCACTGATGCAGGCCCACTTAATGATTTAGGCTGATCAGAGGCATGTATGTTACCCAGAAAAGTCTTGCTAGATGCCACATTAAATTCACTTACAGTACATAACTTCACTGTGGAGGGCATTCAATTTGCTGTGTTTTACTAAAGGATCAAATTCTCCATTTTCTTGTTCAGTGGGGATATCTTCCATCTTTCCGTCCTCATGGAGCCATTTCCTGGCTCTCTTAATTGTGATTAACATGTGCTTGTTGACAGTTTACAGAGTCTGTGTTATAAAAAAGATATTGTTATTAGTTCCCAATGCAGCAGTTATGGATGTGTTACACCTTGCTTGAATAGATAACCATGTAAATAGGAGCAGCAACTTTTGACACACGCACATAGTTTCACAGGCGCATATCCACATGAGCAAAATTACTTACACACACTAAAAGACACCCATACAGACATTCATATCAAGACCAGACAGACACACACATGAATTATGTGACCTTATAAAAACCGTATGGAGTACAACAACAATACAATACCCCCCTCCATCTTCATTCACATGAATTGTATTAATAAGCATACGTTTGTGCATACTGATGGAGCTACAACATTGTCTCAGTTCTATTGTCACTCACATGGTGTTATGACCTCAGCCGCCAGTCCCCAAAGGAAATGTGTCTTTAATTAGAACAACTAAACATTAGCACAGCAGGCAGGGTAGCAGGGGAGGGAAAAGGTGTTAGCGTGTGTGGCAAATAAAGTTCCACCGAAAGAGTTGGAAACAAGGAAAGCAAATGAGTTGAATGTAAGAGGAGCATTTTCTCAGCATTTCATGTATTTGATAAAATATGATCTTGACCGGCAGAAACATTCATATTGATGTTTCTTTTTATCTGTACAGATATATATTAAAGAGCACACATCATCTGAAGGTCAGTATTTGGTGTCCTGATAATAGCTTTTTGTCTTTAGCTGGGATGCAGAGATTGTTTTCCTCTCTACTGGATCAGATCATCCTGCAATGCTTTCATGTAACTCTGTATTAGATGTGGAAGTTATGACCCCGACTCCACTCTCTGCTAACAAGCTCTTTGTTCCCTGCCCACTGTGCAAACTTTCATGCTGCATTATTTACTCAAGTAATCCTTTAAATCCTTTGTTCATCCACACTTATCTTAGTGCTAAATTCTAACTGCTGCAGTGCGTTTGAACTTCCTAAAGGTTACTTGTCATTCAAATTGTCAGTTTTTTTCTTTTTTTATTCAGTCATGCTGGCTACTGATGTTCATAATAACCTTCCAGTTTTTTCACGGGACGCTTAGCTGGGAAATTTTAAATCTGCCAAACCAAATGCCATCAAAATGTCTTTTTGACCCTCTGCCATTAAGCAAACTCATTGCCCAAATCACTCCATGCTCACAGAATACAACATTAAACAACAACAACATGAATGCAGACACACACATTGTAAATGTGTGCACAGTGATTCTGGACCAGTGTCTACATTATGTTCTGGGTTATTTGGGTAGCGGTGTACATTAGGAGAAACCGGAAGCAATGCCAATGGGGAGCAGCAGAGCAAGAGCCTGTGCATGTGTGTGTGTTATTAGACTCATAAGTGCAATACAATATATTAAGCATATTAAATTCTCCATCTCTACCTTCCACTCTCTCTCTTGGGATTCATTCAGTGTGAGAGTGATGCGCCAACAGGGAGATGAAAGCAGAGGAAGTGCTTTATAAATGAATAACCTCTACGCCCCTCACTTCAGCCATTATTCATTAGGCGGTGTGTGTGTGTGGTGTGTGTGTGTGTGTGTGTGTGTGTGTGTGTGTGTGTGTGTGTGTGTGTGTGTGTGTGTGTGTGTGTGTGTGTGTGTGTGTGTGTGTGTGTGTGTGTGTGTTGTGTCTGTGAGTAAGATAAGGTTGGTGTGAGCGTTTTCGTGTAAAGTGACAGACGAAAAGGAAAACAAAAAGAGAGAGGAGGGGGGGGAAACAGTACAAGGAAATAGAGTAACGTTGAAGGCTTCTCTGCCACTGCATTTTTCTTCTAAAGTGTGTGCAGACACGAGGGCTGATATTCCCCAAGAGTCTGCTGCATTAGACCCAGGCAATCAAACACCATCAGGACTCTACCCATTAACTGCCTGAATCCTAATTAGATCCATGCCTATGCACACACTCACACACACACACACACACACACACACACACACACACACACACACACACACTCGCACACACGCAGTGCATAAAAGAACCCCCTTATGATCACAGCCTAGCAATGTGAACCAGCTCATATGGTTTACTGCTGGAACATACAACTACAGGGAATGATGTCTATTTATGTGCTTCTTTGGTTTGGTAGTTTCCATTTGGCTTTATGTTGTGCAGATGTATGGTGATCAGACTTGCAAATTCAATGTTTTCTTTTAAAATGGCAGCAGTTGAGGCATTATTGTTGCTCAGTGAACCAAGAAAGGACCATATACTTTTTCCACATACTGCATTGCATTGTGTGAGTAATTTCATTATCCCTGTCTCTCCAATTTGTCCACAGACTTTTTTAAAGTCCCACAGTGCCCACATTCTTAACACAACTCATCATCCTTCAAATGGCTCCCTGTGACCTCTTTTAAATATGTGTCATGAAGCCTCCATTTCAGGTATTGTGGTTCAAACCACATGGGTTCAATGACCAAAAGTTGTTAAAAGACTGATGGTTCTTCATCAGCCAGCGAGTCGCAGTGGACAGATCCAGCTGTGTCACAGAGATATGAAAGGTAGTTACAAGGTTAATACTTTTTTGCAACTTTTCTAACATAGACCATAGAACCGCTGCTTCAAAGCTTGCTTCAAATTACGTGACATATGACGTCCGAAGCAGTAACTGCTTCATTGCCTGAATGAATCACCGGACTGGTTCGCGGTCCAATCAGGTGATTCACTGACACTGCCTCGTCTCGATTCTGACAGGTTGAGACAGTTTTGAATTTGAGCGCCTCAACACTTTATAACCACAAATTTGTGGGTTGTTGTCGTAGTATGCGTTGTTGCTGTTGAGTTGTTGGTATTGCGTTTGTATTGGATCATTATGGAGCCAGCCAACTAGCGAAACAATTTGTATGCACGCCAGCATGATCTGTTCCTTGTGAGCAAGTAAAGAAAACAAATCTAGATCCCAAATCTTCATGCCCTGCCCCAATGGCGCAGCTCAGTAGAGCAGGCTTCCCTCATTCAAAGGCTTCCTGCAGTGGCGAGGGGTTCAAATCCGACCCGTGGCCATTTGCTGCATATTCATTCCCCTTCTAGCTATCCAATCTTAAACTTAAGGCTTAAAAAAGCCCAAAAACATTTCCCAGCACTCTCTTCTCAATAACACATACACATAATTATCAATCTTTATTTTTAAATAGAACATGATATTCAGTCTTAGATGTGTGCGTCAAAGAATTTTCAAGGCAAAGATACTTTAAATCCACTGCAGCCTTGCACTTCGCCAGTAGAGGTCACTGTACCTGAAGCTTCGAGTAATGAGCTGAAGTGGTTCAGTGCTTCACAAACATTTAATTTGCCCATCACTACAGGCAGGGTCGGCAACGAGAGATCTGTTTAGGGCAGAGCGCTGGACAGACTTGCATGATACAGAGTACAATCTGGCAGTGAAGTTGAGGCCAGAGGAGGCTTAAATACTAACTAGGCTTAATTGTTTGCAGCAGGGAGAGTCAGGTGAGCTGCAGAGGAGGCATGGCTAGCAGGTGAGTGGGTGAGTGGCACACTACTGGGCTGAGCAAGCGTTATAGGAGCATATCTGCGATAATTACCATATTTTTTAGGAGGGACAATTCCCCAACCTAGGTTGTATCATGTTGATATTATTATCATTATCATGATAACCCCAGGTTCAAGATCCAAGATTGTGTTTATTGTCATTTTCTTTAGTACTTGCATACATAAAAAAATACTAAATGCCAGTAAATTAAATGTTCACTCTTTCGGGAAGTATTTGCTGTATATACAGCTTTCATATAAGGTACAAGAGAGTTGTGAGATATTTTTCTACAAACTTTTCCTAAGGAACAACAATCATTTTATCAAAGAGGAAATAAAACCAGTGTGGCCAGTAGGGAAGGCCATATGGAAGAAATCAATTTATCAATTATGACGAAACCCTCTGGCGGCCGTAGTAATTATGACACCAGCGAAGGTCAAAGTCATGTGACGTTATTATAGAGCAGGTCATGGTGGATGGATGGTTCAACAAGACATCAGACTTTATTGTTTGCTATTTCAAACCAGCAGTCAATGTTGTTGTTTTGGTTTTTAATAATTACTTGTTCCCTATATCACGTGGTTATAACAAAGATCCCTGGGCCCTGACCTTTACATAGTAGTCATTTTAAACCACAATGTTTTCCTAATGTTGACAAAGTGCTGAAACCATGATCTTTCCCTAAACACCTAAAGTTGTTTTTGGGCTTAAATCTAACCAAACCTTGACCATTGAGTTGTCACATCATAAGACAGATTAATTTTTCAACTTACTGCCGATAGAAGTGTGCGATCAGAAAATGTTTCAATGTATCGATCTGGAAGACGTGGACAAATAAGGCATTTCGTCATTTAATGTGGAGGACTTGTTGATTTGTTAGTAGTTAAAAGTAAAGCTTTTTTTTGTTGCAACTACTTGAACATTCAGTATGCAGGAAAAGTTTAAGCATGGTTCACTGCAATCTTTTAAGGTGAGCGTACACTATTGATTATTTTACAGTAACCGACAAGCACTTCATAGACAAATACCTTTATCACGAGACTGTGTAAAATATGTAATCTCATATCGTGGCAGAGTACATTTTCTAAACAAAAACTATTCAGTAATGGTTTATGAACAGAATTGCCATAGTTGTGGCTAAATCTCAGTTGGTAGACAAATCTACATCGTCAGCGTATATCGTCATATCACCAAACATGATGACGCATTATTTGGTGGCATATTCTCTCGCAGGACTTAAAGTTGTGTTTCTAACTAAAGCGACCCTGATAATATCTCCCATTTGTCATCAGTGTTTGTTTTCTAAAATGTCTGTGTATGAAGTGTGTTTGTATGTGTGTGTTTGCCATGCATGATGCAGAGAGGGATTGTGAAATGATCCACTCCGTCTCAATGAGTCCAGGCTGGCCACATGGTGCCTGAGCCCAGCAATGGCCATCTGGACCGGCTGGCAGTGTCCGCCTAATGGAGAGCAGACTGGAGTTTTGGCTGGCAGGATGAGTCTTCAGTTTGGATAATGACTATAGTGATTAAATGGGGTGTGGATTTTGAACTTGGCTGTGAGAACATTATGCAGTAAGTAGTTTCCATTGCTGGCAGTGTAACATCTTGGACACGAAACCCCAAATAGCACTGTGAGTGGATGTGAGGTGCTGGTTGATAATGTTGATGGACCTCATAATTAAAGCAACTCTGCTCCTCAACACACTGTTGTCTTGCATCAGTCCAGTTTGTCTAATGGAGGAGCTTTACTCAAGATACGTTTAAGAGCCCTGAGAGCAAGCTTTTGAATTCAAATGAACATTTATATGTGGAAACTGACAAAAAAGTAGTCCAATTACTCCAATGAGATCCTTGCTCGCAGCATAATTAGTTGAATGGGGCAAAAATGCGTCAATGCTAATCGGGGTCATTAATGTGATTATTGGTCCAACAACACAGCGTCCTGATAGATAATAATTACTGTTTGCTTTATCTTTTACTCCAGCTTAATCCTTGAAGTTATGAAATTAGCCATGGGGGAGTTTCAATGCAAGCGCATGCTTTCAAGGGCTTACAAGAAGAGATATTTTAAAATACAGTAGAATATCAGAATCAGAATCAGAATCTTTTTTATTACCAAGTAAGTCTTCACCTACATGGAATTTTCTGTGGTACGTAGGTGCTAATCGTCAAATATATAAAAAATTTACATTATATACAAAATATAGACAGAAGGGACAAAATATAGACTGTAGACAATGTGCAATATACAATATAAGCATTACGGAGGGAGAGAAAATGTGAAAAGTTAAGGTATTTCTTCTGGACAGTTTTAAAGTCAGGCATAGTCATAGTTTCCTGTAGCTTAGGTTTGATACCCGCTGTGTGAGTTGGCATGGGAAGGAATCTGGCATATCCTTGTCCTTCATCTCCTTTAATTTATGATGTGGTCCGTGAGCGTTTGTGGCTTGCAGATTTATTTTCCTGTATGCTTTCAAGCATACATAAAAATGCACTCATTTATGAAACACAAGCGCGCAGAGACCCACCAACACATCAACATTAAAATTGTCCAGCTAGTTCATATCAGAGATCACAGCTGAATCAAACATAGAACTACAGCTCTCAAATACTAATACAAGTTTTAGCAATAATTAGACTGAAATTACCTTATCACAAATATGTTGGTAGGTCAGCCAATAAGTATGAAATTGCAGTAAATAAAAATGCCAAAGATGCATTTGTAGTAATTAAGAAAAAGTATACATTAATGTCTTTTTTAAATGCCATCATTAGTCATAATTGATATTTGAAATTTCCTGGATAACAACTGTTTTTTAGGAATTAAGAACATCTCTGGCACAGAAACAGTTTAAGTTTGAGGCAAACAATAACCTAAGATATTTAAATCATCCCTGGCACGGGCCTCTGTGACTCATCAAAGGCTCACCTCCCTGTGTGCCCCTCTACTACGCAAATAGCTGCTGAGAAGATGACCTTTTTAACTGGAAATAACATGAATATGGAAATATATGTATCTGGTGACTTTGGCCAATAAGCAGGGCTGCATAATTGTACTATCATCCACCCACAAAGCCTGAGTGTGACCTCCACTGTGATCGTTCTGCCTTGCTGACAGTGTGTGTCTGTGTCTGTGGTGGGTGTGGACTGTGGTGATACTGAACAAAAGCTCTGGGCAACAGGGGGAAATTTAAGGGGAGTGTTATGCTATGCCCTTGTGTGTGCCTGCCCTGTGTGTCTGTTTGTACAAACACTATGTGCATGAAGGGATATGTGTGTGTATCTTTGTCCTTCTGTCCATCTGTGTATGTCAGTTTACCTTTATGCACCTCTGCATCCATATGTTTTAATGCATAATGTCTTTATTTTGGGATCAGAACTGGCCATAAAATTGAAGATATTTGCCTTAAATTTAATAAATAAAATTATGCAAGAAACTTTAAAGTAACCATTTAGAGGATTAAAAACTTGTGCACATACATAGTAAAAGTAATATGCGGTATAAAAAGAATAGCCATTTAAAGTGGCCATCCTTAAGATTTGAGTTCTGGTTGATTTTATCGTACCCTGTTTACTGGAGGTAACAATAAAACAGGTCGTACAATACTGGGAGCAGCAAAACAAAATGCCGAAAATGACCTTCACTTGTTCTGTAGACGTATGTTTGATTAACAATAGCGGTCAGTGTCAAATCAACAGTGGGCCATAGGCTAAATCATCATTGTATTGCCTTATCCGATGATAGGTAGTGACTTAACAGTCTTTTATTTGATATTTATTTTTATTTTAAGTTTACACACAAGCTTTTTGATATAAGAACTAGAAGTATTAGAGTCAAAAGTCAGTAACAGAAGGAAAAACACAAGTAACATTTTGTTTTGAGTATTTCACTGGCCCCAAATGTATAAATATGTATGAATGTTAAGTTACCAAAACATGCTGGACACCAGTTCTGCTAGTGTCCATTGTGGTTCATCTGTGAAAAGAATGTTGTATTCAAACCATAGAAATTGAATGAATCATCATTCAATTTCAAACAACAGAGTCAAACAATATGTGTGTAAACAGTTTGTATGTGGTTGTGTCTTTATGTCCGTATGCACCTCATCACACACTCCCAACCATTTCAGTCATGTCTGCACTGGTCCCTTACTGGCATACTGAGAGCCAGAGGTCTTTTGGCGAGTGCTGTGAGTAAATGGGACTGATTAACAGTGAAGCAGCGCAGAGAAGATAGACAGATAGACAGATGGGAGTCAGAGAGAGACAGAGAGAGAGAGGGAGAGAGAGAGAGAGAGAGAGAGAGAGAGAGAGAGAGAGAGAGAGAGAGAGAGAGAGAGAGACCAAAGCATAATCACACAGTCCTGTCCAAGGCTGGATGGAAGTGACTTTAAATTCTCAATCGGGTGACCACTGCTGTGATGTGTGTGTGTGTGTGTGTGTGTGTGTGTGTGTGTGTGTGTGTGTGTGTGTGTGTGTGTGTGTGTGTGTGTGTGTGTGTTAGTTTGTATAAATGGAGGAGAGATGGAAAAAAGATACGCATATATTCTAGTGCTGGGGACCAAATATGCATAGAGGGGAATAGACCAATGAATATTTTAAAACACTTGACAACAAACACATTGACTGACAGCTGTGTTGACAAACACATCTATATAAATCAACACACATTTACTGTAAATTGCATCCTCTCACTGACGTGTAATTCATGTTTACAACCGTCTCCTCTCTTGTATCTCTTCTTTCGTTAGCCGTTGCAAACTTCCATATTTAGATGTTCTTAAAGATATTCTTAAAGATTTCGCAATTTCCAACCAGCTGCGCATAATTCAAAATGCCCAGCTACATCCTACACCTGCACCTACACCTGAAGTCCCCTATTTTGGTTACTAAGCTCTGATTGGACAATTTCTGCTTTGGGGTTTGGCTTTAAACTTTAAATTCTCCTTCCTTGTATAATTGAAATGAGAGTCCTTGTATTAGCCAGGGCAATTTGTAATACGACAAAATTAAACTGAATGTATGCAGTCTTTTTCTGTATACACACAAGCCTACACCAGTAAAATAAACTACAGTAGAAACACACAAACACACACATTCACAGACCAGGAAAGCTATTAGCCTTCTATTACCTGTCGCTCTGGAAATGTCAAGACAACATCATGTGGAGCTGCATTGTGGTCTTTGCTCAGCTCACCTTTGGTATTTGCTCTCCTTTTTTGCGTCTAAGATGCCAGCGGGTTCAGTGTCATGGTAATGTTCATTTTGATAAGCCTGCAATGCGGCTTGATAGACAGGAACTTGAACAATAGGAGCTCTGGCCCCATCGCTCTTGGCATTAGGGCAAGGACACAAAGGAGACATAATGAGCAGAGATAGCATTGTGATGGGAGGCTACAGATGAGAGGGACTGAAGGTATTGTGCGTGTGCGTGTGTGTGTGTGTTTGTGTGTGTGTGTGTGTGTGTGTGTGTGTGTGTCTCTCTGTGTCTGTGTCTGTGTCTGTGTCTGAGTGTGTACTTGAGAAAAAGGCAAGGTGTGGTGTGTGTGTCAGAGTGATAGAGGGAGCGAGACAAAATATCCAAGTGTCTGCCAATCAATTGTTATATTGACGGGCTGCCTATTGTCAGCTCAGTGTGTGTGTGTGTGTGTGTGTGTGTGTGTGTGTGTGTGTGTGTGTGTGTGTGTGTGTGTAGTGTGTTTTACAGAAATGCACAAAGCTTCATAACAGGCTGATCAATAGCCTATTCAAGGGTAATGAAACACCAGTCAATATCACCACCCACATTCTGGCTCATAAACTGATGACAGTCACTCTCTGTGTCTGTCGCTCTGTCACTCCTCTCTTACCCACACTTGTTTATCTCTCTAAAGCAGGGGTCGGGAACCTTTTTGGCTGGGAGAGCCATAAAAGCCAAATATTTTTAAATATATTTCCTTGAGAGCCATATATTTAATAAAATGTAGTTTTAAGTATATCACGTCTCCGAGTACTAAAAGCGCTATCAGTGTTTCCCCTACCATTGTCTATGCCCGTTTATGTGCACATTTCGGTGTTTACTGCACGGGTGTCAAACTCAAGGCCACAATTATATCCGGCCCGTGAGAAAATGTCTATCATAACTTTCCCGCCGGTTTTGGTAATTAAATCAATGCATGGCACAACCACAGGAAAATACATATTTGAGGAAGTATGTCAATGTGTGAATGAAATGAAACTGCCCAGGGACAAACTGACGGGACTGACGACAGATGGAGCGCCTTAGATGCGCGGTGAAAACATGCATTTACATAAATGCATACAGATAGAGAGGGACAAGAAGAGAGGGAGGGGAGGAGAGAGGAAGAGAAGGAAGAGAGCAGGGAGGTGTCCCCCGGCAGTCTAAGCCTATAGTAGCATAACTAGGGGCTGATCCAAGGCAAACCTGAGCCAGCCCTAACTATAAGCTTTATCAAAAAGGAAAGTCTTTAGCCTACTCTTAAATGTGGAGAGGGTGTCTGCCTCCCGAACACAAACTGGAAGCTGGTTCCACTGGAGAGGAGCTTGATAGCTGAAGGCTCTGGCTCCCATTGTACTCTTAGAGATTCTAGGAACTACAAGTAACCCTGCAGTCTGGGAGCGCAATGCTCTAGTTGGTTTATAAGGTACTATGAGATCTTTAAGATATGCTGGAGACTGACCATTAATTGCTTTCTAAGTCAGGAGAAGGATTTTGAATTCTATTCTGTATTTTACCGGGAGCCAGTGCAGAGCAGCTAATACAGGAGTAATATGATCCCGTTTCCTTGTTCTTGTCAATACACGTGCTGCTGCATTTTGGATCAACTGAAGAGTCTTAATCGACTTTTTGGGACAACCTGATAACAATGAGTTGCAGTAATCCAGCCTTGAAGTAACAAATGCATGGACTAGTTTTTCTGCATCATTTTGAGACAGGATGTGCCTTATTTTTGCAATGTTACGTAGATGAAAGAAGGCAGTCCTTGAGATTTGTTTTATGTGGGAGTTAAAAGACAGATCCTGATCAAAGATGACGCTAAGATTCCTTACAGTGGTGCTGGAGGCCAAATTAATGTCATCCAGAGCTTCTATGTCATTAGAAAATGCGTTTCGGAGGCGTTTAGGGCCAAGTATAATAACTTCAGTTTTGTCTGTGTTTAACATCAAAAAGTTGCTAGACATCCAAGTTTTTATGTCCTTAAGGCATGCTTGAAGTTTAGCCAATTGATTGGTTTCGTCTGGTTTAATTGATAGATATAATTGGGTATCATCCGCATAACAATGAAAGTTTATAGAGTGGTTCCTTATAATATTGCCCAAAGGAAGCATATATAAGGTGAATAGAATCGGTCCAAGTACAGAACCCTGCGGAACTCCAAGACTGACTTTGGCTGTCATGGAGGATTTATCGTTAACACATAATAAAATTGAGATCGCTCAGATAAATAGGACTTGAACCAGCTTAGTGCGGTTCCTTTTATGCCAATACAATGTTCCAGTCTCTGTAGTAGAATGTCAATATCAACAGTGTCGAAAGCAGCACTGAGGTCTAACAAGACAAGAACAGAGACAAGTCCATTGTCTGATGCCAATAGAAGGTCATTGGTAACTTTCACCAGTGCCGTCTCTGTGCTATGATGAACTCTAAATCCAGATTGAAAAACCTCAAATATTATGTAAAAAATCACTTAACTGTTTTGCAACTGCTTTCTCAAGGATCTTAGTGAGAAAGGGAAGGTTAGATATCGGCCTATAGTTGGCTAAAACCTCTGGATCAAGACTAGGCTTTTTAAGAAGTGGTTTTATTACAGCTACTTTAAAGGATTGTGGTACGTAGCCATATAATAGAGACAGGTTGAGCATATTTAATAACGAGTTGTTAATTAATGGTAAAACTTCTTTAAACAGTTTAGGTCAGGTCTAAAAGACAGGTTTATGGCTTAGATGAGATTGTTGAAGTTAGTTGGTTAACGTTGATTGGAGTAAAACAGTCTAGATATATTTCAGGAGTTACTAATGTTTTTGAAATTTTGAGGCTGCAGCGCTATCAACAAGATGATTAATTTGGGAGGGAGTAAAGTTAGCATTGGAGTCCTCCATTATATTGATATTGAGTCCTATTATTGATTTAAGTGCTGATGGAATCACTTCCTTAAATTTAGTTACAGCACTTTCAGATAGACATCGAGCGTAGGATATTTTGCCTACTGGCTTGTAGTCCAGTAACAGTACTTCAAAAGTTATAAAAAAAATGGTCTGATAAAAGAGGATTATGTCGACACACTGATAAAATTTCAATTTCAACACCATATCCCAGAACAAGGTCCAGAGTGTGGTTTAAACAGTGAGTTGGTTCATGTACATTTTGACTGAACCCAATTGAATCTAATATTGAGATAAATGCATTATTAAGGCTATCACTATCAACATCCACATGAATATTAAAGTCACCTACAATAATTACTTTATCTGTTTTAAGGACTAAACTTGATAAAAAATTCTGAGAATTCAGATAGAAATTCAAAATACGGACCAGGAGGGCGGTACATAATAACAAATAAAACTGGCTTTATTGGTTTCCATGTTGGGTTTGAGAGCGTAAGAACAAGGCTTTCAAAAGAGTTATAGTTTAGGTTTAGGATTGATCAAGAGGTTTGAGTCAAATATGGCCGTAACTCCACCTCCTCGGCCAGTGCCTCGAGGAATGTGAGTATTAATATGACCAGGCGGAGTGGATTCACTTAGACTGACATATTCTTCATGTCTCAGCCAGGTTTCAGTGAGACAAAAGAAATCAATCTTATTATCTGATATTAAATCATTTACCAATCCAGCTTTCGTTGATAAAGATCTGATGTTTAAGAGCCCACATTTCATTTTTCGATTTAGTTGCACTTTTGCAACTGCTGATAACTGATGATTGTCAAAACCAAATGTTTCAGTTTATTGCAACCAAATTAAACCTTTTTTCAATTCAATTTATTAAGACTTATAAAAGCTTACATCTGTTCAAATTAGTGAAAACCTAACGTTGAATGTTACATTATCTAATTTTAGTTTTTATTCTATAAATTACACATTTTATTATAAAAATGTTCTGAGTTTGCCTTGGACTTGGAGCCGCGGTGGTAATCTCTGTACTTTGCTCCCTGATGTTTAATACTATATTTCATAAAAGTGTGATAATGTCTTCTGACATCAGCCGGGGTGTTTTTCTTTGGGTGAGATGATGCAAATCTGCTATAATATACTTTAGGATACAGTAAACTATACAAGTGAACTGGGTTTATGTTTATCGATTGATTATAAATGAAAGGGAAAGCTGTGTTCAAATTGTTTTTTGGCACTACACCTAATGCACAGTTTGGTTAGTTTAGAAGATAAATGAACCAATAGCAAAATATGCAATGTGGAAGCAGGTTCAATCAGAGGACGTGCTGCAAAAAGGAAATTCAATACTGAAGTCAGCAACATGCCTCCTCCAGTGCTGATCCATACAGGGTGCCTCCCCCCAGCTGAGAAGTAATGCCGTGCAGTAACCTGAACTAAGTTACGCAGCAGGGCTGCTGCTATCTTCACAGAGCTTACATTTTTATTACCACATTGCTGTGGCTCTAAAGACTAATTGAATACAGCTCAATCAGGAGACACTTCACTCATAGTTACCTACATACATTCAGTTATTTTATTAGATCTAAAGTTAGAACACTTAAGATAAACATCTTTATCAAGCAGCAGCTACTTCAAGGTGCAATTTTGTGACAATGCTAAAATGGGCTTTTCACTGATTACCAGCACATTTTCATATTGAGCCAACATTTGAGTGATTCAAGGCAAATACAATTGATTGGCCATCCATGAGTTAATGGAATACATTAAAAGTTTTTTTCCTTCCTTCCTCCTCTTTTGGACCAGGATAAATGTGTCTCTATAAATGTAATTAAACAATAGCGCAGTGGTTGTCGTGGCAACTACTGGGAGTAGGTTGCCGTGGTAAAAATAGACATTTCTGTCTGTGCCGAGGCGGCTAGCTTCCCTTTCTCATTTGCTCGGCTCCTTTCTGTGAGATCATTAGCCAGCCAGCGGAGCAGAGGGTAAAGAGTGTGAACAGGTGGTAAAGGATATCAGAAGTGTTTATTTAGCACCTTGCAAGGTGAGCATTTAGAGTATTACATGCTGATTACACCGTCGCCCTGCTAAGACACTGAGTGAGCAGAGAAATACCTGTATGATGTAATACAATGCAATACAGCAGCAGTATGTACTCCATGCATCCATCCATCGTCCACCGCTTATCCGGGATCGGGTCGCGGGGGCAGCAGCTCCAGTAAGGAACCCCAATCTTCCCTTCTCCGGGCCACATCCTCCAACTCCGACTGGGGGATCCTGAGGCGCTCCCAGGCCAGTGAGGAGATATAATCTCTCCACCAAGTCCTGGGTCTTCCCCGGGGTCTTCTCCCAGCTGGACGTGCCTGGAACACCTCCCTAGGGAGGCGCCCAGGTGGCATCCTTACTAGATGCCCAAACCACCTCAACTGGCTCCTTTCAACGTAAAGGAGCAGCGGCTCTACTCCGAGTCTCTCACGGATGGCTGAGCTTCTCACCCTATCTCTAAGGGAGACGCCAGCAACCCGTCTGAGAAAACCCATTTCGGCCGCTTGTACCCGTGATCTCGTTCTTTCGGTCATGACCCAGCCTTCATGACCATAGGTGAGGGTAGGAACGACGATCGACCGGTAGATTGAGAGCTTTGCCTTCTGGCTCAGCTCTCTTTTCGTCACAACGGTGCGGTAAAGTGACTGTAGTACCGTCCCCGCTGCTCCGATTCTCCAGCCTCAGAAGTGACCCCCTCACCCCATACTCCCGCAGCACCTCCCACAGTATCACCCGGGGGACCCGGTCATACGCCTTCTCCAGATCCACAAAACACATGTAGACCGGATGGGCTTACTCCCAGGCCCCCTCCAGGATCCTTGCGAGAGTGAAGAGTTGGTCCGTTGTTCCACGACCAGGACGGAATCCGCATTGTTCCTCTTCAATCAGAGATTCAACTACCGGCCGAACCCTCCTTTCCAGTACCTTGGAGTAGACTTTACCAGGGAGGCTGAGAAGTGTGATACCCCTGTAGTTGGCACACACTCTCTGGTCCCCCTTTTTAAATAGGGGAACCACCACCCCGGTCTGCCAACCCCTAGGCACTGTCCCAGACTTCCATGCAATGTTGACGAGGCGTGTCAACCAAGACAGCCCCTCAACACCCAAAGCCTTCAGCATTTATGGACGGATCTCATCAACCCCTGCGGCTTTGCCACTGTGGAGTTGACTCAGTGACTTCCATCAGGGAAATTGACGATGATCCCCCATCAGCTTCCAGCTCTGCCTCAACCATAGAGGGCATGTTAGTCGGATTCAGGAGTTCCTCAAAGTGCTCCTTCCACCGGCCGATAACCTTCTCAGTCAAAGTCAGCAGGGTCCCACCCTTGCTGTACACAGCTTGGATGGATTCCTCGCTTCCCCCTCCTGAGGTGCCGGATGGTTTTCCAGAAGCACCTTTTAGTCCTTCGGTACCCTGCAACTGTTTCCGGAGTCCTCCTGGATAACATAACCCGGAAGGACTCCTTCTTCAGTCGGACGGCTTCCCTGACCACCGGGGTCCACCACGGTGTTCGAGGGTTACCGCCCCTTGAGGCACCTAAGACCTTGAGACCACAGCTCATCACCGCAGCTTCACCAATAGAGGTTTTGAACATCGCCCGCTCAGGTTTGTACTGCCTTATTAAAATATTCAGTTGTGTTGACAGTTCTACTTTAGTTGTTTGTGTGTGGACTCAGTGCTACAGTTTGAGGTTGTACTTTGTGTAGTGGTAGTGTTGATGTGTACTCAGAATATAGCTTCAAAATTACCATACAGTTGAGTAAACAAGTTTTTACAAACTTTGTATAAATGTTCCAAACTGTTAAATTGGACTCTCCTACAATTTTAAGACAGCAGTTACTATTTTATTTCAGTTCTTCATTTGTTGCACGCAGTGCCTTTACAAAAAGAGCATGTAGAACTACTGATTTTGTTTATTTTTTTGGTCTTTTGAATGCTGACAGGAGCATATTCCCACAAGAGAACAACAAAAGGAGAGGAAATAATACTAAAGTTGTTTAAAACTATGATGACTATGTTTTTAACTGTGACTGAACATTGAAAATATGGCATAGAGGTGTGTGTGTGTGTGTGTGTGTGTGTGTGTGTGTGTGTGTGTGTGTGTGTGTGTGTGTGTGTGTGTGTGTGTGTGTGTGTGTGTGTGTGTGTGTGTGTGTGTGGAGATGCATGCACGTACGTGGTCGCAGTTATTGCAAATGTAGGCTTGTTTTTGCCCTGAGACACTGCAGTGTAACATTTGTCTCCCCTTCCCTGTACTCAGCTGGTCAAAGCCAAGCACTTTCTTCAACCTTTGTTTGTCATCTTGCTGTGGTATCTACCTTGAAGAGGAAGATGAGTTGAGCTTAACACCCCAAAGGTTGGAAGGTGCTTAATGGACCGTAGATGGACACAAGATAAAGTAGTAGATACAGTCCTTTTCACAGCTACGGCGGCAGCGCTCTCGCTCCATACTATACCAATTTCAAAATGTGTTGTCCTCATTAGTCTCTTGGGAAAATAAGGTCCAGTTTGAAAGATACCAAAGTTATCCCTTAGCAACACTTTGATACCATATGATGTGGCCTTTTCTATACTGCTGTATTATTTTTCCTTAAGAATTAGTCAGCCGTTTCCGTGACAGATCCAGATATCTCACCAGCATCACCACTGACCATGAAAGAAACAACAAGGCTTGTCGCTACTTGCTTCAACATGTAAATTAACATATATTTTACAACAAATAGCCAAAACTCAATGCTTTTGACTGGACAAAAACAAATGATAGCGCCCCTTTATGCTCAGTGATCCTTTATTAGCTCCTGACTCCTTTTCTTGCTGCACCCTGTCTGTCTCACTCTGACTCAGTTTATTTTCTACACTGTTGTGAAAGTTATTCATGAGAGCCAACACAAAAGTGGATACTGTATCTTCAACTTGATTAGTGCATTTATGCATATCCCTACAGTCAGACGAATCGTCCTGTCACAAATATTTCACACCCGCTCTTATATTTCTGGAGAACCAGGAGACACATAAGAAATAGTAGGAAACACCTTCTCACTCTTCATGGAAACTATTAGATTCTTAAAATCACCCCTCTCACAAAGGGAACTAATATGCTCTAAATATCATCAACAATCAGCCTGAATAACTTCACAAGCTGCAGCACCTGCACAATGTTGCATCCACACAGTTGTTTACACCTATTTTGGTTTATTAGACTTCTTCTCAGGACTGTTTATGTGTACAGACTGCCTGATTGACAGCTCTGTGAAACTCCTGTTAGCTTTGTTGCATCTCTTACGGGGTAACTTATATAGTACTTTTAGGTAAATGGAGGTGAGCGACGTCAGTAAACTCCCAGCGTGGCTCTAGAAGAAGTGAACACACCTGTGCGAGTGAGCAAAGCTTTGAAAGCATTGATACATAACTGTACATTAATATTTACCAGTCCATGTGGTGCGTAGTCTAATTGTGGCCTTGAGGCGTTAAATAACAGGGTCACAGATAGTGTCAGACAGTATATTTATTCATGTGTCGTAAATTCAGTGTTAACTCTGTTACAGCCATTTTCGCTGACGAAGAACTATTTTACAGCCACTATTCATATATACTAAATACTTCAGTTGGGATTTCAATTATAAACTAAATCTAAACAATATCAGAATAACTTAATGTAACAGCAGATCCAATCAGACTAAAATGTCACTTACGACTGATCTGATAGATAAACAGCAGAACTTTCTGGTGATCTCATCTTAGTTTGCTAATTAAACCAACTTGTTCAAGAGTGACTTCATCTCACAAACTCCATTTCCTGTAATCACTTGGATCGTAGCAGCGGGAGCCTCTGAGAGCCAAGTGGCACTCTGCCCATGTAGGAAAAACTAATCAAGTAAATAGGGGTGGACTTCTAATTTGTCCCGTCAAAAACCCTGTTGACCCACAATTAAGACGCTGCGGAGAGGTCAGAGCCAGAGTTACATGTCTAACAGCGGTGTTTACTGGAGTCCCTGACCAGATGCGCCAGGTGCTTCAATTGCAAAAGACATGCAATTACTTTATTGTTTTTGTTTTGTTTTACTTTATATGAGTACTAATTATTTAGGACTTTAAAAAGTCCTATAGTAGCCCACATTAGACTATGAGTATTACTTTCCAGTAGGCTATATTTAGAATTGGTGAGAGTGGTATTAGATAGTAGTTGTAGGTAATACAAGATGTAAATTGAAGAATCAAGATGAGTCCCTTTAAACTAAATATGCCAAACTAGTTTCTCAATATATACAGCAGACTGATCCTGATTATTAGCTTGAAACACGCTTGATAAGCTTGTCATATGTTCTGTCATTTGATAATAATCGTTATAGCCCAGGACAGGAGCCAGACAAAGCTTGGGAAAACTATTGTAACTAAACTATCTCTTTAACCAAATCACACACATTTAGGCTATTCTATGTGATCTATTTTTGATAAATAATGTAAGAGCCAATGTAATATGTTTTCACTTCCATTCACTGAGCCTCCCCTGAAGCTGTTTGGAGCCCCGCTGGGGAGGCCCGCCTCGTACTTTGTAAACCTACATACACCAGAGGTCAGCATGTTAGGTTAAGGTATTAGGTTAAATTATTATTTTATTCTTCAGTATTTTTCTTTTTTAAATGTATTTCTAAAAACGTATGGTTTCAGGGTTGTAATAATCAAATAAATAATGACTCATTTACACAAATATAGGCTTTGTGTGAAACTTTGGATGCAGACTGGATGATTTATCAGCTCCATGTTGTAGTCTCCAGTTGTTGGGGGCTAGCAGGGTTGCAGAGTCGATAGGGAGACATTGTTCAACAAGTGGATGAATATTAGTGGGTGCTTCAAATAACTGCATTGTTTTTCATATCTTTTTTAAAAGGTCAATGAATGAATTCCGTGGGCATTGTTGCCGCTGTGTGTGTGAGTTTATGAGGACCACTTTTCTATAAAATTTAACAGCTCTGAAAAGTGCTGGTTAAGACTGTTTTCCCTGATTAGTCCTCACAGAGCTCTCGTTCGTCTCCCCCTCCTGATCCTTTTCCTGCAGTTGCAGCTGCACTTGAGGCCCTCTGTGGCCTGAAGAAGAGACGACTTGTCCTCCTGCCACTTGATGTGATTAGTCTCCAACTGCTGCTCAGCCTTCTTCAGAGCAGCCTCGAGGGTGTTGGTCTCCTCACGCTGAGAGAACAGGAGTCTCTTGTTTCTCAGTCTCCTCCAGCTGGAAGGCTTTCTCCTTCAGCCAAAAGAGATGGTCTTGTGTTATATGATATG